>NW_005842560.1:118453-170874 GCF_000455745.1 Alligator sinensis | reverse complement strand
CTTTGCCCCTGCCAATTGGATCAGCTACGGGTTTTTTACGGTGGGTTTGTTATTGTTTGGAGTTTCGTTTTTGCTTTTGTTTGGGGTTTTCGTTTGCTTGCTTGCTGGGTTTTTTATTTTTTTTTGTTTGGCTTCTTGCTCCTTTAACCATAGCGGCAAAGGCCACCTAATGGTCACTGTCTTTTTCATTGGCAATATTACTTTGGAATTTGGACTTGACGTTGTTTCAAACCAGAGAAAGCAGGGATCCAGATTGCTCAATCTGCATGGTCCGTCATGGTAGTATCCATTTCAACTCCACTGACTTCTTCCTTCCTCTTCTGCGGCTGTTCTTCCTTTCTCATTGCTCTCTCTGGGGACTTCCGTGCAGGACATCCCCGGATTAGGTGACGACGGTTATGGAACAAAGACTCTGAGTAAGTTCCCAGGAATGGTCACTGTAACTTCTCTTTGTTTTGTTTTGTTTTGGCTTTTGTTCCTTCTCTGAGGACCTTTCACTCCTAGCATGCACAAGATAGAGTTTTATTTGTTACCCAGCTGTGAATGCACCAAAAACTATGTTTCAATTGTTTTGTTATGCATGAATCTTAAATAACATACAGCGTATCAAACAGATATTTTTACTTCTGTTTCAATAACACCTTTTGTTTCTGACAGTATGTTATTCTTACCATCATGGCAGTTCTGTAGACAGTACCCTACCTAGACCATGTACTGCTGCCAAGAATGTACCTTTCAGCAATAATCCCTATTGATTTAATGGGAAAGTTAAACATTTTAGCTTGGTTACATCCTGAGAAGATCAGTAGGCAATTATTTTATGCTGTTGCTTCTGCATTTTCAACTTTTTTGCATGGGAGTGTTTGTTACTTTGCTGAATTTTAGATTAGTACTTGGTTGTTAATGGAAGAAACCACTTGCAGACGAGAAGACATGCCTTCTCCATGACTTATTTCAGAGTCATTTCACCATTAGCAACCTATTCTTTGTCATGTAAACTTAAATGGTTTCTTTTTCTGGTATGGAGTGATTCTGCTTCAGGAGCTGATCTCAAAGAGTGTGCAGCCTTTTTGTCAGATGACTGTTCACAAATTATTTGTTTCCTGTATAGTCAGACCAAGCAAATTGTACAGAAGGAACTATTTGCAACGACTTCCATATACTTTGATACATTATATGCTGTATCCAGCTCTGACTAATTCCAACAAATTACCATTTATATGTGTATTGGCTGGTTTCTTCTTTCAAGGCTTATTCTTTTTCTTAGGCACCAATTAATTGAAGCAAAATATATATGAATGTTGCCACTGCATCACCTACTGTTCTGTATGTGCTTTTGATTACAGGAATGCATTCATACACACAAGCCTACGAGGTTACTCAATTCCTGTTTGTTTGGGTTTTGGATTTTTTTTTGAGAGAGACTTTCAGTCATACAGTGGTTGACTTTCCCTTTGAAAAATGAAAGCTTTATCTCTTGTAGAGTGGAAGCACAGTGCTAATCTTCTGGCTGATGTGCAACAAAGGTCATTGTCATCAGCCTTTGGACTGTGCCATGACTGAACAGTTTGAGGAAAGTATCCTCAAAATTAATGTAGATACTTCTCTGCACTGTATAAAATGAAGCAGAATTCATCTGATTAGATAAACCCAATGAAACTGTGGCCCCAGAAAGACAAGTATTTCAGAATTATCATTTTAAAAGGCATGGATTTTGGGGGGCAAGCAATTTTATTGGACCAACTGCATGGTTGGAATAAAGTAAGACAAGCTTTCAAATACAAAGCATTCTGCATCAGGTCTGAGATGAAGACCTGATGAAGACCTCAGACCTGATGAAAAATGCCTGGCATTTGAAAGCTTGTCTAACTTTATCCCAACCATGCAGTTGGTCCAATAAAAGAGTCTGCCCAAAAAAGTCCTTGCCTCACATAATTCCTGGACCAGTATGGTTATAGCATCACTCCAACACTACCATTTTAAATATTGAGTATCGACAGATAACTCTGTCCTACTCTATAATTACTTAGGAAAACTACTGTTGCAGTACGGTATATAGTCTCTAGTTTCTTAGCTTTTAATACTGATTTTAGCCTTCAATTATCAGCACTGTTCCAGACCCTTCCAACCCCATCCCAATTTCCCTGATACTAAATAAATACATATAGCAGGCTATTATTTAATAAAAGCCTTGATGATTCCCTATAAAATGTCAATTTGATGCACCCTTTGTTAATTTCTTTTGAGGGTGCTTTGAAAGAATAACATTGGGTAAATCTTGCTCAAAATGTTGATTCTCTGAAAATAAGCCTTTTGCTAAGCCTGTGGACCAACATTTTCCAGGATTACATATAATACATGCCAAATCGTAGGCATTTCTTCAGCCCCATGAACCTTGCTATACGTATCCTGCGCACAGTTTGCTTTGTGTATTTGGGGAAGGTTATGATGATCAGGGAAGAAGGCACAGAGAGGTACTGCTGTGGCATTGTCCCCTGGCAAGCCCTTAAGGGAGAAGCCCTGGATCATTAATGTAGATTCTACTCTTGCTTCCATGAGTTTCATCCCCTTGCTAACAGCTGTGATGTTCTGGGCTGGAGCTTATAAATGTGTTTTTCCAACTAGTGGCTCCGCCTGATTTCCTGATTCGTTTATTAGGAGGTGGCTTATTCACTTCTCAGTTGTTTATTTAACAACCTGCTATTTATATGAACTATCTTTCATATCTAGCTCCTACTAACTTAATCCAGTACCTTTCCTTTCCACCTATCAGTCACTCAGATAGAATATAGGACATTCGTTGGCTAATACAAAGTGGCCTCACATCCCTCATGACCATGCCATCTTCTTGAAAAAGTAGATGAAGCTCACAAACTCATTCATTGACCAATACAAGCCATAATGTAGGGAGCAGCACATGCCCCTCTATAGACACACTGGCCCTAATTTTCAAAAGTGGCCTCTCAGTTCCTTGCTACCCAACTTTAGAGAAACCAGGGGCCTAAGTTTGATCTCAGCTGCCAGCTGAAATCAAACACAAGAAACTGGAGCTGCTCAGCACATGAGCCATAGTAACTTAGAAACAACTTAGAAACTTTAGGACAAAGCTCCTGGAGACTGCTATTCTAATTCCTCTTGCAGTATCCCCTAGGAACTGGCCTCCTCCTGATGGAGTAACCACGATGGTGCCATCTGAGTAGTCCCCCAGCTATGAGAGGTATATTAGCTAGTTACAGTGGGGCTCACCATGTCTTCAGGAATCCTGCTGTCCACAGCCAAAGCACCAATCCATCATGAGCTGGCGCGTGGTTCTTTTGGGGTTCCAGTAAAAACTATGCAGAGCTACTTCATCATTGGCCTTTCCCTTCAGAAACCACCAAAATCAGTCCCACACCCAAGTAATCCAGAGAACGTTTCCTTTCTTTTCTTCCAGGCAGGCAATAGTTTCTGTTGAGGTCTCTGTGGAATATATTATGAAGTTTCTTATACCTTTTGCAAAGATCCCCCACTCCTGGCCCAAATATGGCGAGACACTATTCTGGGTAACTGCAGGTGGTGTCTGAAAAGAACATTTCAACAGGCTGTTTTTCATTTTGTCACCACAATTATTTTTTTATGAGGAATGTATATAAATAAAACTAAAGCACTTAGCAAAACTACCTTTATATTTATTGGCAAACCATATCTGCCATACCTTACTCAATGATTAATGACTAGCACTAAGGTTGGAAGGAGAGTTCTCATTGTAATGAGACCAGTTGCTAGATATTAATGATACACATTATTCATAATTAAAAATAATCTGTCTAGACAACCAGGTTTTACATAATTAGCCTAGAAGTCTAGAGAAGTGTGAATGGGCCACAGTGTATTTTGTTTGATATGAGGGGTTTTTGGGCTGCGGCTGGTCTTTTAGATGACTCCTTTCATTGATTGTGAGTGTGAGTATTACTAGCCATAGGTTCATAGCCCCTTTCATCAATAGACCAAGAGATAAACCTTTCATTTGGATGGTCTGAGTTATCTGAGATTCTCAGTGGGGTCACTGCACTGATTTTACCTCCACTCTGCACACCTTCCTCTGCATGAATGTAGCAGTTCTTTTCAGTTCCAGCTGCTTTGTGGTGCTTGGTCACGTTCTTTAATTTGCTGTACTGTTCTTGCAGAACATGTTTCTTCTAATGCCAGCGATAGCGAAAGTAGCTACCGTAAGTGATTGCTTTGGTTGGAGTCTCTTTACTTTGCATTGCTTGTTTGGTTTTCTTTTGTTCCTCTCCTTGCTGCTCTTTTTTTAACTTAAAACAATTATTAGAGCAAATGGCTTGAAAGTCAAATTTCTCACTTTATTTCCACAACAAAGCTACAAAGAGCAATGGCATTCTGCATGCTAACAAGCATGAGTCTCATTAACTGGGAGATTAAACTAAACCTGAATTAGGGAAGATCTATAGAAATTTGGAGTGCCTGGTTAACGTTGGGCAGTTTATTTCATCAGGGAAGGGTCAGCCATTTCATTTCCTAATGACCCTTTCAAAAAAACCCCCCAACTTATGCCACAAGGGCCAAATTTGCAAAAATGCAGTGGCTCTTATCCAGGTTCTGTTTGTACAGGCATGCCTGTGCCTCCACACAATAAAGAAAGCAAGGTGGAAGTACTCTTACTTGAACTGGAAGTTCATGTTGTGGAGGCACGTCTTATAAACAGAGATTGAACTTTGAAAAGCTAATATAGACATAAACCCTTTGGAAACACTAGCCCTAGATGTCAAAGTAGTCTTATACAAAGAGGTCTTGCTCCTGAAATTTGTTCCAAGCAGAGGGATCTAACACCTAGCCCTGGGGTTCCTCATGGTTACCCATTCATATGAGTCCAGTTGCACGAGCAGCACCCTGATGGATGTGGCATCTATCCCTTTCCATTTGTCTATTTTATATATATTATATTAAGTATATATTTATATTTAAATATTTCTATTTATATAATATAAAATATATATATTATATTAAAAACAGGGGAAAGGAAAGGGATAACATATACATGTATTATATGTGTGTGTGTGTGTGTGTGTGTGTGTATGTGTATGTATATATAATGTAATTAATACTAAACTACTGGGGCAATGTAAACTTTTTCAGAAGTTAAATCAGTAATTAAAATGTGACCTGATTGCATACATGAGAAAAAAAAGATAATCTACATAACTTATCTCACATTTGTTTGATCACATCAAGCCATTTGCTTAATATTTTTAATTGTTCACCCAATCACAGAGCACTTGTGTTGTACAAAGTACTTGTATACATGAGGTAACCATTGGTTTCATACCACATAGTTACTGGTCTTTGACAATGTATAGTAGTCAAGTACCATTAATAAATGCAGTTTTGTTTCAACAAAACGTACATTTATGTGGTTCAGAAATGGAAAATTAGTTTTTATTCTTTAGCAAGAAGGTTTACCTGGAAAGCAATTGCCAGAGTCACAAGAAAAGTGTAGGCACTTTGAAAGCGAAGAAGATCCCAGTTCATTATATGCTATGTCCTCTACGGGAAAAAGAAATTTGGCTTTGTGATCAGGACATAAAATAGGGATTCAGGTGGCCCAGATTCTTTTCCCTGGCTTCTTTTATGACTTTGACAGGCTAAATTCTCCAAAGTTTGTACAAAAGCCCATCTGTGTGTTCATTTCAGAATGCAAGTGTAGGAGTCCATGAGGTTTACAAATGAGTGGCTGTGAACAGTCTCAACGTGCACGTGCTGAAGGTCCGATACGTGTAGATGGGCTGAGTTTTAGTTGTGCTGGAAGCAGGTACACAAACCTATTTCCAAAATTGCAGTATGGCCTAACCTACTTAAGTAGCTAGTTGGGGATGATACAACTGCTTGACATGAACTGCAAGTCTGGGGCGCAGGAAAGATTTAGGGTGATTCATATGCACTAAATTCATACGTCACTAAACTCATATGTCACCAGACAGGGCATTGGGGGAACAACAGGCTTGCTCTGAAAGCATCCAGGCTCCATAATATTGGCTGGGCTTAAAACAGATAACGCAGTGTTGGGGGCTGGTCTCCCTCACAACTGATCAGTAAGGAAAGAGATGAAGGAAGTGATCTCACCTCCCAGAAGAAAGGTTATGCCATTTAGTAGCATATGAAGCTATCCTGACAGGCTGTCTTGAACAACTGACTTAGTAATCAAAGGAAGGAGCCAAATAAAGCATAGAGCCAGGGACACGCAGACATATCAAGGCAGGGAGATGAAAGACAGTTGCAGAAGCTGCGTTTCACTCAGTGTTTCTTAGCTCGCGTGCAAGCATAGGGAGGGACCTGTATTGTTGCACAGAAATCTGGGCCTTTTTTTTTAATTTTACCAATAGCCCATGAATATTTTAGTCTTAGACACATTCCTTCCTGCCCAGCAGCATTTGTCATTGGGAGACACTGGTCTATCATTGCTACAACATGAAACTTTGCTCTGCCTTCAGAGCCAGCCAGGTTTCAAGCAGGTTGCTCAACACAACTGCCTGGCACTTTCCACAGATCAAATGTTTGTGTGAACAGGGAGGGGACCCGTGTATTATTTTACCAGTGTACATGATAAGATGCTTAGTGACTTGCAACTCAGCAGACTCCAAATTGACAGCTGGTGAAATGAATTGGCTCAAAGAACACAAGTGTGAAGCTGAAAATGAGGCATATTAAGGGAGCAAATAAAAAACTGCTCAGAAACTGAGTGGCGCTGCATTGCTGCTTTTGGTCTCTAATAATCTCACCATGCACCTGTCCCATAGCATTTTCCATTCCAATGAATGAGAAACGAAAAGGAGACATTTGCCCCACACTGCACTCAAACTCAGCCCAAACTAACCGAGCACTTCAGACATGTAGTGCATAGGAAGCCGTTAAAATGACCAACGAGTAAAGTATATTCTCCCTTCGCGTTTCAGATTTTTCCCACCTGAAGCGGGAAAGCTGGGTCCCACAATTCAAAGCACAATGTTCTGCATCTTTTCTAGTGAAATTCTGGCTATTGCTTTAACTCTTTCCTAACTTTTGTGTCTCCTGAGGGGCATTCAGAGAAAAGACACTCATTTTCTAGTGTTCAGACTTTTATTTCTTGGTTATTCTTTGAACCATTCCAAAAGAGTTATACAATGGGGAAAGTTTAGCAATGAAAGCTTCTTAATACAGTCCATGCTAACCCTTCAAGGAGATTAATAGAATTTGTGGAAATACAAGGTTTTTCTGTTGAAAATCTTGTTTTTCTGGTTTTTCTGTTGAAAATCTTGATATTTTTGCCTATCATAACATGTCAGCTTTGGGCTAGTAGTCCATTTTTCATCTGTTGGGACTTCTAGTGAAAAAATATTCTCCATGGGGTCAAATATTTTCATAAAAATAGTCATTTCTTTAAAAACCAATACATTCGGTTTCAATGAGAATTTTGGACTAGCCCTGACAATTAATCTGTCCTTTGTAATGAATCTTTTTTCTTTTGCAAAATGTGTGTAATGAATTCTCATAGGAAAGCACAAGGACCAGTGGCTTTCAGACGATTACAGCTTGATTGATTCACTGAAAGCCACACCGCCCCATTTCAGAGCAGAAATAAAAGTCAACCTCTGATCTGTTAAGCTCCTGTTTCCACTGTGGCATGGGAAGTCTTGTTTGAGAAGGAAATAATTCTCCTTGAACTAAGTATACATCTAGTTATCAGAGAAGCAATTAAGCAAACAAAGTTTTCAGGTTTCAAATGCGTCTCATGAGCCCCAAACATGAGCTGTTTTCATATTTCAGACCAAGTCTCTAGGAACTCATTTTAGGTGTTTCTTGTTTTTTGAAAGCAGCTTCCCACAAGAGCTGTGCACGTGTATACTGTTACACACAATTCAGTAAAGGTTTTTTACCAAAGCCATTATCAAAATTACACATGCATTACTACTTCTATTTAGCCTAATTGTATAATTGGTCATAATTGCACCAATTAACTAAATTGGCAACACATGACTAAAACTTTTTTTACAAGAGCTTTATAGACCATATCTTACACTCTGTATTTGGCCGGTACTGTTATTTATGTGATGAACCTCTTATACGCAGAACAAGGTTAAGCTATTCCTGGGCAGTTTCTCAGGAGAGTCCAAAAGGGAAGGTTTATATAATTTGGACTAGTACCTACACCCACAGAGGACTGCTCTCCCTACCATGCTCTGCTTTGCCTTGCTGTTAAAGTCTCTATATAAAGCTGATCATGAACTACACAGATTGTACAGCCTACTTGTGAATCAAAAATTAATTCTCAGCAGCTGCATATATGGATGTACACATTTGCTCCCTCAGCTCATTTTTTTCCTTTGTAATTACTACAGTAAAACAGCTGTCATCATCTGATTACAAGAAGTAATGCTCCCTTACACGAATGTAGGTGCCATGGAAGGGACTGAGTCTACCTGAGGCAAACTATATAAACAAGCCGAGACTCCAAATATAGATATCTTAAAGTAAACCCATACAAATGCAACTTAAGTTATCTATACAGTTTTCCAAACCTGGAATGGACCAGGACAGGAAACTAGGCTCTCTGGTTTTGGAGCCACTTTTAATCCATTCTCATTTTTTTAACCCTCTGATGAATTTTCTTTTAAAGTCCAAAGGAGAAAATTATGTCATTTTCCATTCAGTTCTACCCTACAGTTCCATAAGAGCAGAGTCAGCATGCACTAATTAAGCTGTTCAGGTGGGTGGTAAATGAGGCTTAGTTAAATGGTAAATAAAAGCTTCTACCCCACTGAATTTCACCCATACCTCAAAACCATTGCACTGTTGTAGTGTTCCCACACTAAATTAATTCTGTATCTCTTTGTTATATTCAATACCTCAAAGACGGCTTCAGTTATTTTACAACTGATGTACAGATCAGCCCTTGAAGACTTACCAGATATATTTTATATTCCCCACACACAGCAGCATACACGTTAAAGAAATGAATGCCCATGGAAACTGATGATCAGTGCTTGCTATCCACACAAGTAAAACAAAGGACGGGCTGCAGATTTCCATGGTGCCCAGTGGACTTCAAATGTGGCCCTGAGGAATTTGCTTACCCAATTAAAAAATGCACTTAATTTTAAGCATGCAAGAAGTCCAGTTGACTTCAAAGGGCACATCCTCACAAGCGGGAACATGTGTTTCCTTGGGGACAAGTAGCAGTGGCACAAAGTGTGCCACTGCTACTTGTCCCCAAGGAACGTCTGTGCCACGTAGGCTCCAGTGCATGCAGGTTACCCTGAGTGGGGTAGGGGAGGCTGGGGCCAGCAACTGTGCTGGCCCCTGAAGCCTTCCCTGGGGTCCTGTGGGCCTCAGGGAGCTGCAGCTGCAGTGCTCCTACACCAGGAAACCTGGATGGTAGCTGCAGGATGGCTCCGGCCAGCCAGGCTCCAGTTTTGGGCAGTGCACACCGCTACCACCTGCGCGCCCCAACTTTTTTTTGGTGTGTGTATTTTTGACCCCAGGAGTCATCCGCACATCCACACTTGTCTGGATGCACCCAAAATGTCTACTCATATGGATAAATAGCTTCCTGAGTCAGTAGTTAAAATCCCAGCCCAATTTAAGTCAACAGGAATTTTGTAAATGACTTCAGTTTGGCCTGGATTTCTCGAGGCCTTTATGAATTAAAAAAAAATGGCATTCTCTCCGTTGCCCATTCTCTGTTGTTACTGCCAACAGGGATGAAAGTGCCAGTTTAGTGCCAGTACTATGATGTGAACGTGTGTCTATTAGGAACTGGGCCAAAATGCATAGTAAAACCTGCAGTTCCTTCCTTTCTGTCACTGTCATTTTATGCCATAATAGATTAGGCTGTAGAGAAGACTGACACACGTTTTCATGGGTCTAAAAACACATCAGGGACACAGTCGGCATGTCTACATATGCATTTATGCCAGCCTAAATTTACTGCACAGTAAGTTACTGCACAGTAAGTGTGAATAGGCTGGCATCTACACGTGCAGACATTAAACACATTAATGCTGTGTGTGGACTGACATGGGACTAACTTTAGTCCCAAATTAGTCCAAGTCAGTCCATACACACAGTGTTACTGTGCAGTATAGCATCTACACGTTCATTACTGCAAAGTAACTAATCGGGCATAAATTTGATACCTCCATGATGCAGGTATCAAATATGCATTCAAGTCAGCATCAGTTACTGTATTTCCTGCACAGTATGGGCATGCACATGTAGACACGCAGCCGTACTGTGCAGTAATTTCAGTTACTGCACAGTAACTGCACATGTGTAGATGCTCCCAGTGTTAACCTTCTTGTTCTTCCTTAAGTTCTTCTTGCCACAGGCATCAGATTTTTGTATATTTGGGTGTATCTACATGTTCATTAATATGCAGTAGTTACTGAGCGTTTAGTACTTGCAGTGCCAGTGTAAGGTTTTTTTTGTGCTGCTTACTGCACAGTAGCCTAATAACACTGTACAGTAGCATATTAGCATGGTTTTGACAAGCATGCTACTACGCAGTGTTATTAGGCTACTGTGCAGTAAGTTTCTCATGTAGACATGCCCTTTGTTGACCTGCATGCTGAAAGGTTCATTTAAGTGCAGGCAGATGAAATGAGAGGAGCCTGTTCAGTGAAATCATTAGCACCTTTCAAATCTTTGCTTGGCCCTTTCCTAAGGGAGTTTTGAATTGTTCCATCAGCTAAAATCTCTTTCAGAGCACAGAAGTGAAGTGTGAAATGTAGATAGTCAATAAACAGGGTAAGACATCATCATCCTAAACCTCCCTGAGCCTGAACTATATTTTGAGGCTGTCAAAGGCCAGATGTGTGGCACAAACATCTGACAAAGACCCAAAATGAGAGGTGCGCCCACATTACTCTCACAAGAAACTGAAAAAGTTATAGAATGCCTTTGTCAAGCATGGATGTCTCCATCTGTAACCTCAATTTCATGGTTTTCCATTTCTCAAGTAAATAGTAGACAAGAATGACATGAAGGGCATACACTGTATTTGTGTGTAGTAATAACTGCAGAACTCAAATGAGAGGTTTGCCCCAAATTGAAGCTTTTAAGTTCATTGCTAAACTGAGGTGAGGGAGAGGAAACCAGGCATTGCTTCATTTCTCCTCTTGTCTAGTTAGGACACTAGCTTGGGACTCCAGGAATATATCCATGTTCCTTTCCTTTATCTGCCCGGGGCTTCTAGTGAGACTATTATAAAATGGGAGGTCCTCAAAATTCCTGAGGATGTATGTGGTCCTGTGCCCACCTATCTGACCCTGAGTTTACCTGTCAAATCATAGAAAATACATCTGGGTGGGACCTTGAGAGGTTATCTAGTCTATTCCTCTGCTCCACAGCAGAATCAACTAGATCTAAACCATTCCTGACAGATGTTTGTCTAACCTGTTCTTAAAAATCTCCAGTGATGGAGATATCACATCTTCCCTAGGCAAACTGAGTTAGTACTTAATGTTCCTTACAGCTAGAAGGTTTTCCCTAGTGTCTGACCTAAATCTCCCTGCTGCAATTCAAAGCCATTCCATCTTATCCTATCCACAGTGGACGTGGAGAATAATTTATTACCTTCCTCACTTTTACATTGTTGAAGACTGTTCCCATGTGGCCCTTCAGCCTCCTCTTCTCTAAATAAACCCAATCATTTTTTCTTAGGGCATGTGATCACATGGGCCAATAATTAATGTACTAGAACGTGCATTAAACCAGTGAAGCTACCCTTTCTTAGTCAAATTGATCACGTTTTGGTTTTGTACTGCTTATCTAAAGTTGCAGCACAAAACTCATACCCAGAGGGTAGGGAGAGGGTTAAGTCAACATTGTGCCCTTCTAATTAGCATCTATTGTGAGGACTGATGTGGCCCCAGAGTACGTGAACCAGCCTAGAGGCTTACCCTGGAGTGGTGTGTTGGGCCATTGCAGATGGGAGAATTTTTCCTAGGGTATTCCAGGAGGTCTCATAATAAGCTGCCAAGCAAGACAACTATCTGTTAAAATCATGATCTGTTAAAATCATGCCAGACTCCTATGAAGTACCACTGCTAATGAATCAATAGAAGAAGCTTCATTACCATAGCTACTGCTATACTGTATCCTTGAAAAAGCTCATTTGTCAGTGCAGACGATTAAATAAATAGTGGGGGGAAAACTACCGTGAAGTTGTGAGAGACTTTGGAATGGTTCAGGTTAGAGCAGTCAGAGACAAATATTAAACCTGATCTGCTTCTATACAAAGCAATTCATAAATCTTTTCTATCGGAAGTGCTGCCTGTCAGTTTTAATTTATTTTCTTTCTTCTCTTATCAGGGGGACAAGAAGACTGCATTCTTTCTTATGAACCTGTCACAAGACAGGAAAGTAAGTTTCACCTGATGTTGTGTTGCTTTTCTTAATATTTATCATGCCTAAAAGCAGCCAGAATTTGAGCTATGTTATGCCAGGTGCTGTACAAGCAATGAATGAGAGAGAGTCGCTGCCACAAAGAGCTTATAATGTAAATAGACTTGCTACTCACTGGGTGCATCTACATATGCTATTAGTGTGATGCAATAAACTCTGGCGCAATTAGCACTGAAGTCAGCTGCTCCCAGGCAGACTACATTACATGTGCACCTAGGGCCACAGCAGCCTGAGCCAGGGCAAAATAGCCCTGGGCTGGCAGAGGGCCTGGAGGTTTAGACCTGGGTTCCAGATGGCAGTATTGTGTAGTGGAGGGGCTGGCTGGGGCACAGGGGTGCTCCAGTACAGAGCAAGCCACCAGGCAGCCCCCACACTTTAGCACCCTCATGCCCCAGCCAGCCCCAGTTACCATCTACATGTGCGTTTTGGTGGACTATATTACTCTGCTACAGTGGAGTTAATTAATTTACTCCGCCTTAATACTGGTGCATGTGTAAACTGTAATGCTTTACGGTGGAGCTAATTAGTCAACTGCAGTAAAGCGCATGTGTAAATGCACCCATTATGTATCAACAGTCCATTGGCTGCATGGGTATATGCCATTCATCAGAAAACTCTGGCTCTGTGCCTTTCATACTAAGTAGTATCCATTTGCATTTTACTTCTACGTTCCAAAAATTAATTACTGTAAATTGACATCTAAGACTTTGGTCCAAACCTATGGACAGTAAAACTATTTCCATGAGTTACTATGAATATTTGATGTTACTGCCAGAGTAAGGAAAGTTATCATCTTTATTAAGCTGTTTTTTCTTTCTGTTATTCAGTTAATTATACTAGACCAGTTATTATTCTGGGTCCTATGAAAGATCGGATCAACGATGATTTGATATCTGAATTCCCTGATAAGTTTGGATCGTGTGTACCACGTGAGTACTGTTTTTCTACCTGTTCCTTTATCCTGTAGTTGAGTTATATTCTTGGTGTCTCATACACAGTGACATGCTGCGAAAGTAGCACTGATGTGTTATGCAATTGCACTCCTCAAAATCAGTTATTAAGATCTGTGAGGGGAAGGTACCAAAGTTAGCAGCGCTTCCTCTAAGAAGTGCCTATTTGTAGAGCCATGCAGGAGTTGAAAAAATTCATATTTCTGAAAAAAATGAAATTGAAATTCAGAATTCCCCATTGAACAGAAAGGTTTTTAAGAAAATCTGTTTAGAAAGACCTAGAAATGAATTTTTGTGCATTTCCAGTTGACTCCCAGGCTGTCCACCTGGTTGGTTTGCTGGGGAACTCAGCAGGCTGTCTGCCAGGCAGGCCACCGAGGTGGGCAGCCCAGCATACAAGCTAGCTGAGGAGTTAGCTAGCTAAACATTACACTAGTGAGCAGGCAGTGTGTAGAGTAAGAAAGACCTGGGATGCTCTTCGGGGCAGCCTGCCAGCAGTGTACCATGAAGCTAGGGAGCCTGGAGAGGTAGAGGGTTCCTTGCTTCCAAGTAATCCAAGACCCTTGAAGCCCAGGTTCACCAGCAGGGCCTTGGAGCCAGAGACCCAATCTCAGGGCAGGCCAATGGGTAGGCTACTGATGATTAAGTAGAGTGGGAATTGTAAATAAAAACCCTGCCTGGTTTCATCAGAATTGACTATTTTCTTCAATTCTCTCTCTCTCTCTCTCTCTCTCTTAATTTCTGATTTCTAAATATCAATCAAATCTCAAAATACAGATAAATTCATATTTTCACTTAGCACTCTGAGAATCCTATGGGCAAGATTCTGCTCTAAATTACACCCTAGAAAGCCAGAATAATTCCATGATTATATTGTATTTACTGTCAGCATAGCTGGGAGGAAATTTGGCCCTCAGTTAAGTTTGCTTTGCTTATTGTATGGACCATGACAGCTGGTTCTGTTTATTTAAAGACTTAATAATAAACTTCCTTCATTTTTATGCTGGTGCCAGTACAATTACACTGGCTGAACACTGTTGGACTTAAGAGCCCTTAATTAAACCTATCAATTAAATTACTATTCATTTTCCATTATTGTAACTGAGCACACAGATGGACCCAGTGTCCAGGAAGTTTTATATATATGTGCTGAAGGGACTGGTTTAATGACATCAATGTCAGTTTGAAAGATCCTTAAGCTGGTATAAATTGTCATAGCTCCCTTGAAGGTAATTTATATTAGCTGAAGATTTAGCGGCAGATGTGGAACATCCAGGCTGTCTGGAAACATAAGATCAGATTGTGGTAGGTGTGAATCACAGTGGGCACATCTACACAAGACACTAAATGCACAGTAGACTAATTCTACTCCACATTAACATGTCATGGCAAAAGCTGTGCTATTTCGATAATGCGCAATAGAATTAGTCTACTTCACATTAGTGTTACTAAAAAGGCATGCACCGGCGCTACTGCACAGTAGCACCAGTAACTGTGCGTTGAGTTAGTACCTGTTATTTCAGGTACTAAGCTTAATGAGCTGTAACTACAGCACATTAATGCACATGTAGATGTGCCCAGTGTATAGGTACTTCCAGGGGAAGAGGCTCACTTACCCAACTGAAGGCATTTGGCATGGGTGCTTTCATTGCTATCTGAGTACAGCTGCTTCCTTTTGGGTCCTGCGAAGCTTGCATTACCTTTAGAGCTGATCTCCAAAACATTTGTTTTGCCCTTGAAATGAATCAAATTATACCAGATGGCAGCTGTTTTCCAACTATTTCCATAAGGAGGATGCATACAGAACCTTCACCTCTACCCATCACTTCAAATTAATTAAGATGAGCTCCATTTTTCAGAACAAAATAGAATAATTTCCATTCAAAGTATACCTGGGTATAAGGACTTCTCTATACATGGAGCTATTCCAAAAGATCTGTTGTGCTTTGAATTCCCACTATACTTAATCCAAATTAGCTTTTTAGTGTAGACAACCCCTAACCATGTTTGTGGTCTGTTCCTGGTTTCTCTCCTTGAATGATTATAGGAGACAATGTGCTATTTAATTGGGAGAACATCTTGGATGCATTTGGTCATTTGTCTCTATCCTCTGTGAGCTCTGTCAACCCGAGTATGCAGGTCTTATCAAAGACTAAAAGGGACATTTTTTGGAGATGATTATTCAAATATTGGCAGCATTTCTAAGTTACAACTCAGATCTTATTTGCCCCAGGGTAGAGTTTGCATAACTTGTTCTTAAGTAGTAGTTTTTGCCTCAGATGTAGCCTACGAACAGCTTGATTTTTCTCATCTTTTGTTACATGCAGATACTACAAGACCAAAGCGTGATTATGAAGTAGATGGGAGAGATTATCATTTTGTCACTTCAAGAGAACAAATGGAAAAGGACATCCAGGAGCACAAATTTATAGAAGCTGGGCAGTACAATGATAATTTATATGGAACTAGTGTGCAGTCTGTGAGATTTGTGGCAGAAAGGGTAGGTTGACACTCTATTGTTACTGCACATGCAACACAGCCTACCTCACACCAAAGCTGCCTATCAGGTGTGACCTTCTGCATATATAAAAAAATCACAAGTTCTATTCCCAGCTCTGATATGAGCTACTTCTGTGACCCTCACCAAGTGATTTAACCTCTGAGCTTCCCTATCTGTACAATATGGATACACACCTTTTCCACAGGGGTAGCCGCCAGAATATTTGTGTAGGTAATCTTTGTAAAGTGACTGAAGATGAAAAGTGGTTTATAGGTAGTATTGTCACTACAATTGTTTGCAAGAAGTGCTTTACACATGTTAACAATTGTAGCCCTTCTCCTCCTCTAGTGTCAAACAGTTGCCAGTTGTCATGTCTTTCCACAGACACTTTAAGGGACTTGCATGCACCTATCCCAGTGACCCTGGCCATTGAAGAGCCATACACTGAGAAAGGCAAGTGTAGGTACACATCAGAAAGCAGAATCTAAAAACTTCCCAAGTGCCAGAAATGACGCTTAGCTACATTTGGATGTCTAAATAGCACCTAGAGCAGCAAAGGCTATGACTTTTTACTACTGTATCACAAATTGAGCCCCACGCCTTCCCTGAGTCCCACTCTAGTCCCCTAAATATCTAAATACCAGCACCCCCTTAACTGGATCTTAACTGATTCTCCAAAGCAGACAAATAAGTTTGCTTCTATATCTTCAGTGTATTATATTGGCATCACGGCAAAAGAAATGTTTTAGAAATAAATAGCTAAATAAATGCTCTGGAGTCCACCCTGTTTCTGGGGTGTCAGTGGTGA
This sequence comes from Alligator sinensis, assembly GCF_000455745.1. NCBI lineage: Eukaryota > Metazoa > Chordata > Crocodylia > Alligatoridae > Alligator > Alligator sinensis. Next base: position 154,178 of record NW_005842560.1, on the reverse strand, counting down.
TTCTCTTCTGGAACATTGCATTGTAGAATTGCTTCCTTTCTTATCATTGAATTGCAATGCACACTACAGAAATAAACATGTCATCATCTGTTTCCAACAGGGCAAGCACTGTATACTTGATGTATCAGGAAATGCTATTAAGCGACTACAAGTTGCACAACTGTATCCCATTGCTATCTTCATTAAGCCTAAATCTTGGGAACCATTGATGTAAGTATGAACTCTTTTGTACTGTTTTTAGACCTCTGTCTCAGGGGTGCCAGCATTTTGCCTGTTCTGCAAAGTCAATAGAAAACAAATCAAAAGAAACCTAGAATATCAAAGGACTTATGTTCATGTATATACAGTAATATTGAGCTGTCCTTATGAAACATATCTTATAAAGGAGCAAGCCAAGGTAGACTACTAACCATGAGCATATGCTTCAAGAACTCTTAGAGGATGGCTGAGGTCCTAAGGGACTGGAGAATCACTAACATGGTCTCAGTCATTAAATGGGGAGGAAAGAAGGCCACAGGGAATTATTATTCAGTCAATCTAACCTCAATGGCACAAAGGAACTGGAACAAGTTTATTAAACCATCTATGTGTAAGCATCTAGAAGATAATCAGGTGATCAGAAACAGTCAAAATGGATTTGTCAATAGCAAGCCCTGTCAAACCAATCTAATTTCCTTCTTTTGACAGGATAACTGACCTAATGGATAAGCAGAAAGCAATAAATATGATATGTGTTGATTTTTAATGAGGTTTTTGATAGTGTCCCACATAAATTTCTCCTAAGCAAACTAGAAGCATATCATGCAGATATAATTATCATGAGGTAGGAGCAGAAGTGGTTGAAAAATCAGTCAGAAACTAATTATCAGTGATTTGATATAAATCTAGGAAGACATGTAGGGTCTGCAAAGATGTGTCTGTAATTTGGTGCTATTCAATATTTCAATTAACTATTTGAATGAAAGAGTACACTCATAAAATTGGCAGATGGTACCAAGCTGGGAGGGGTTGAAGGCACTTTGGAGGATAGGATTAACATTGGAAAATGAAATCAGGAAAATGAAATGTAATAAAGACAAAGGAAGAAAAAAAAATAGATGCGCAAATATAAGTGGTAGTACTGTACAAAAGAGCTTGGGGATTCAGCAGTACCCAAAATGAATATGAGTCAATAGTGTGGGCCTGTTGCAAAGAAAGCAAAGATTATTCTTGGATGTATTAACAGGAGTCTCATCTACAGGAATATGTGCATGCAAAGTAGTTACTAAGGGGTGAGGACCAAGTGCATTGTGGTAACTGTGTGGGTGCATGCCCTTAACTGTGTGGGTGCATGCCTACAGTAGATGAAAGTTAAATGATTGTAGTTTTTCATTGAGCTCTACCATGAGGTAAGAGTATACACATACATAGCTTCTGCAGACCAGCTAATATGCAGTAAATCCCCATCCCTTTTACTTTCCAGTAACTAATCTGTGTGCCCATACTCTAAGTGGCGCAGGAGCCTACAACATGAGCAGGAACATGTTCACTTGTATATGGCTTTGCTCCAAGACATAGGAGATGATTATTCTGCTCTACTTGGCACTGGTGAGGCTTCAGCTAGCATACCGTGTCCAATTCTGGGCACCATATTTCAAGAGAGATGTAGACAAACTAAATACAGTCCTAAGGGAAGCAACAGAAGCAAAACATGACCCATGAGTAAGGATTAAAAAACCTGGGCTTGCTACATCTAAAAAAGAGAGGATTGAGGGGAGATATGATAACATTCTTCACTACGTGAAAAGTTGTTAGAATATGGATATACAAAGAACTAGAACTCTTGGTCCCAAAATGATACCTTTTATTAGACCAACTAAAAGGTATCATTTTGGAACCAAGAGTTCTAATTTTTTGTATGTTTTTTGTCTCAGACCAACATGGCTACCAAATACACCCCTTAGAATATGGATGGCAATCAGTTATTCTTCACATCCACTTAAGGTATAACAGGAAGTAACCAGTTTAATTTAATGTAATTTGAGATTGAAGTTGGATATTAAGAAAAATTTTCTATGAGGATGGTTAAGTATGGAAACAAGTTTCCTCAGGATGCTGTGCTATCCTCACGGTTGAAGGTTTCTAAGAATAGGTTAGACAAAGATCGGTCTGACCTTGGGATAGTCTATCATACTCAATTCTGCCACAGGTCAAGGTGATGGACTTCCTGAGGCACCTTGCAGCCTTACATTCCTATGATATTATGTTGCTTCAGAATGGACTTGAAAGTCTGACAGCCTCCGTTTTGTGTCCATCACACTTTTTTTTCAGAGAAATCACTAACCAATATGGGTTTTCCCCATCTGTAGAAAGTTCTCATTATTTGTTGAATACTGACATTGCCTCTGGCACGGCACAAATGCTCTGAGGAGCATGTAAATCTAAACACACACACACACACACACACACACACACACACACACACACACACAAAGGAACATAATATGAAAAGTAGAGGTAAAAATAAAATAAAGGCTTTATCTGTTTGATATGATATCTAGCCAGCTCTGTAAAGCACTTTGAGCTCACTGGACAAAAAGTGCTTTATGGATGTAATGAATTATGACTGTTCGCCTGTTATTAAACAGAAGAATGCTAATGTTAAGCTTAGGTCTTCTTGAATTATGTAGAGTTAGTGGCAGTTCCCTTAAGGATATGTATCAAAAATATTGCTAGGCTATTTTTCACTTTCACTAGAATAAAAAAAAAGCTTTCAAGTAAATCTCATCAGAGCTGACAGCACTGAAGGGACAAACAATGCAAAATCCATTATTTTTTTGCATTTTGAATAAGTGACTTTTATAGCTCTCTGAACATCTTATTCTAGAAGTGCTCTGCAAAAGAAACTTTCCATTAGAAATTAAGGCTTTTGTTGGCATCAGCAAACATCCAGGGTTCTTATCACTCAACAGTGTTTATTAGTAGTAGTAAGGTTTATATGAGTAGCCAGCCCAAGCACAATAAGACAGTTACTATGAAAGTTAAGAGAAGCATAGAATGCACCCAAAATGACTGGAACATACTTTCCCCCACAATTCATAGTCCCACAATAATCTCTTTAATATGTGCCTAATGGATCAAACATTGCCAAAAATTAATTCTAAATATAAATATGCATGGCTTTAACAAGGCTAATATAACACTCAACAATGTCAAAAGAATGATGACACCACACAGAGCTTCCTTGTCAGAAAGGTTATGTTACTGAGTACTGTAGTTAAATTACTATATCTTTGTTAAGGTTTCTAACACCAAAATGTATAGCCAAGGGCTCATCTTCAAAGAAAAAGTTGCACTATTTAAACTATTCCAGTACAGTTAAAACAGTACAACTCCTACCTATTATTAGGGATGTATGAAGCGGGCTGTATTCGATTCGGATTCGGATTCAGCCCATATCAGAGACAATGATTCAGTTCGTTGATTCAGATTACTGTCCCCAACTCGATTCAGCTGAATCCAAATCTGAAGATTCAATGTTGATTCAGAGAATCAGTGATTCGGCCATAGACACAGTTTTAAATGTTTTTTCTACATACCTTGAGGTACCAGGTGCAGCTTGTGAATGGTGCGATGGTGGGGCAGATTGAGCATCCCACAGGAGTGCAGGGGGGCCACCCACATGCTTGGCGGTGAACCCAGATGTGGACTGGAACTAGTTCCAGTCCACTTCCTGGTCTGCCAGGGAGCGCACTGGGCCCCCTCTCCCCCCACTCTCCCTGCACCCCGCACCTCCCTGGCTCTGCGATCAGCTGTGGGGGACCCCGGGTGCCCCCCCAGACCCAGGAGACACCAGCTGCCAAGCTGGGCGGATTGTGGGGAGGGGGGGGCCCCACACACTCCCTGCTGGACCTGGAAGTGGAGCGGATGTCCATCTGGTCCACTTCCAGATCTGCTGCTGAGTGCACTGGGGAGCTCCCCATGCTTCTGTGGGACGCCCCATCTGCCCCAGCATCGAAGCTTTCACAAGCCACCTGCTACCTTGAGGTATGTAGAAAAAACATTTAAAACTGTATCTATGTCTGAATCGCCGAATCTTTCCGAATCTCTTTGAATCAATTCAGAAGGTTCTGATTTGATTCGGAGAGATTAAAGGGTCTCCTGATTCAATTCAGATTCAGAGATTCGGCCACCAAATCAGGCCGAATCTCCACCAAATCAAATCAGGAACTGAAGCTTTGCACAGCCCTACCTACTATGGATGATGTGGATCTTGTATCAAGATGTTTTATGTAAGTATAGCAGTTCCCCAGTGGGAAGAGGAACTGTACCTTTATACCAATCTAACTGTGTCTTCACTATTAATTGTTATAGGTTTATACTCATAACCTATTCAAGCAAAAAAATCACATGAAAACAGTTATACCAGGACAAATACCAGGTTATGAACCAGTTAGCTATACTTAAGTCATTATTTCCCCCCAGAAAAACATTATCAGAGTCAGTTTCATAACAAACCAGAACTGTAATAGACAAAATATTACTATAAGCAGAAAAAACACAGAAATAAAACTCAAAAAGCTGCTTTATTGCTGGAATGATTCTCTAATGATAAAGGGTCTGATCGCTAATAGATCTCATTCATACTATTCTGGCAATTTGCAAAGGAGGTTTAAAGTAGGTGTCATTTAAACCCTTTTACATTATAGCCACAAGGCCTTAGCCCAAAAGAGGCTCATGTCTGAAATGTGTTAGATAGCAATCTTTCCCATACATAGAATTGGGAAAGAAGTATTACAAACTTAGCAGTATGGGACAAATTTGCATATACTAATCCCTAGTCTATTAATAAAGCCCTTGATTTTGAAATAAGCCTTCCCTCTCTTGTATACTGTAAATCTGCTTCCTGGAGAAAGGCTGTACTTCGTAATACATTTACTGAGATGTTGCTATACAGAGTATATGATTATTAGAGTAGCCTTTGCAGGGTTACAGACTTAGTTATGCAGGCAGCTGACTTGAGAGACAGTAATAGAAAAACATTTTTGTAGCTTTAAGCTCCACAACGTTTACTGTACTTTTTAGGAGGCAGATTTCTATATCCTGTGAAAGAAACTAAGTAGTCAGTCAGCTGTAACAAATCCATGCTGTCGTGGCCCTTCATATATCATCTTTTATGCATCATCATGCACATAATTCCCAATGCACATCGCACATGTTCTATATACAGCCCATTACCGCATATTCACATGATGCAGTGATTAAATCAGGTTATGTGGAATATAGGATGTTTCCTTTCTTTCTTTCTTTTTTCCCCTTCCTTAGGACAAAATTCCCTCTTATTCTAAACAAAAATAAACTGTGTAATAGAAAAGGTAAAACAAACTAGGTCTATATGTTTTTGTTAAGGTTTTGGACATCTCCTGGTGTACATGAGGCACTAAGTCAATATGGACTCTACCCTTTGTGAGTTACAATATGCAATATTAATGGCTGTACACGCACATACATACATGACAGTACATTTCTTACAATTATTAAATGCTGCCCTTGTGAACATAAATGTTCCATCAAATCGTGAAATGGTGTAATCTTAGAGTGTTGTTGGTCCATTTTTATCTTGTACCTCTTCTTGTACTTTATCTTGTACACTAAATTACCCTGTACATTTTTATCTTGTACACTTTATGACATAGAAACTACACAGTTAACAAGAAAAGCAGAAACAGCTACTCTTACAGATATGCAGCATGAAGCTAACTTTTCTGTTGGGAGTTTTGTTTTTCACAGTTTTCTGTGATTTTGATCATGGAATTTAAACTCATATTAGCCCAGTTTGTTCACCTTTGAGGTTTGCTATTGAAGAAATGGGATGGGAATAACAGACCAGGTCTAGGGTCTTCAAATAAAAGGAATATAGGGGACTATATAAGGCATGATGGTACAGAAAAATGAAAATGCCTGTATTCAGAGAAACATATGGACTAAATTCATGCTAATGAACTTGGGGAAAAAGTGGTTTCTACCTGCAGTATAGAATCATAGAAAATTAGGGTTAGAAGGGACCTCAGGAGGTCATCTAATCCAACCCCCTGCTCAAAGCAGGACCATCCCCAACTAGATCATTCCAGCCAGGGCTTTGTCAAGCTGACCTTTCAAAACCTCCAAGGATGGAGATTCCACCACCTCTTTATTTAACCTGTTCCAGTGCTTCACCACCCTCTTACTGAGAGAGGTTTTTTTCTTAATATCCAACTTAAACCTCCCTTGCTGCAACTTGAGACCATTGCTCCTTGTTCTGTCATCTGTCACCACTGAGAACAGTCCAGCTCCATCCTTTTTGAAACCACCCTTCAGGAACTTGAAGGCTGCTATTAAATTCCATCTCAGTCTTCTCTTCTCTATACTAAATAAGTCCAGCTCCCTCAGCCACTCCTCAGAAGTCATGTGCCCCAACCCCCTTACTATTTCCATTGCCCTCTGCTGGACTCTCTCCAATTTGTCTACATGCTTTCTGTAGTAGGGGGCCCAAAACTGAACATACTACTCCAGATGTGGCCTCACCAGTACAGAATTGAGGGAAATAATCACTTCTCTTGATCCGCTGGCAATGCTCCTGCTAATGCAGCCCAATATGCCATTAGCCTTCTTTGCAACAATAGCATACTGTTTGCTCATATTCAGCTTATTGTCCTCTGTAATCCCCAGGTCCTTTTCTGCAGAGCTGCTGCCCAGTCAGTCAGCCCCCAGCCTGCCCTGGTGCATGGGTTTGTTCCATCCTAAGTGCAGGACGTTGCACTCATCCTTATTGAAGCTCATGAGATTTGTCTTGGTCCAATCCTCCAATTTGTCTAGGTCTCTCTGAATCCTAGCCTTACCCTCCAGTGTATCTACTACTTCCCCCAGCTTGGTGTTATCTTCAGACTTGCTTAGGGTACACTCTATGCCATCTTCCAGGTCATTGATGAAGATATGGAACAAAACCAGCCCCAGTACTTCAGTGGGAGTTTGCCCAAGAGCCAGGCTCAACACACGACCTAGTCCCAATTCTACCAGTCAGAAAAGTCCCCTTTGGGAGTCATCATCTTGCCCTCCATACCCTGCTCTCAGCATGCACTATGATAAGAGACATTCTCTTCTCTCTTGATCCCTAAACTTTCAATGATACACAGAGATAAGCCATAAGTGACGATTGTGATAGTTTATTTTGATCCCCTTACATTTAACCCTAGTTATTCTAGTATCAAGCCCAATAACTTACAAAGATACAGCATATCTTTGAGTACGTTGCTCAGTCTTGGTTTATGCAGACTCAGTAATTCAATTATTGCTTTCAATGTGTTTTTAGGGAGATGAATAAACGTCTTACAGAAGAACAAGCCAAGAAAACCTACGATCGTGCAATTAAGTTAGAACAAGAATTTGGAGAATACTTTACAGGTACAAAATATTTCAAAATGTGTCCCCACAGATTCAGTTCATGATCACAAGTAGTTTGTTTATAGTATGAAGCATTATGCATGCTTAAAGAAGACAGTATTAATTCATGTTGAAATCAGTGGGAGTTGAAAATTTTCAATATCATGCATGTTTGAACTCATAAGGTAATGGATATGCAGGAACTGGATTCTGTTCCTGCTGAAGCTAGCAGCAAAGCTCTTATTAACTTCAGTGATGTGTAAAAAGCCCTCACTGACAATTCTTTCCCCACACAATCCAGTAGACTTCTGCCATTGATTTTAATAAGTGAATGTGACCAGATTGGCACTGACCAACAGAAAATGCCATCCCAACTCAAGGAGAGGATTCAACGTTGTGCATACCCAGTAGATGGGTGTGCCTCTCTCCAGCCCTAAACCTAGAGAGAATCGGAATTTAAGGCACTCCCTTGTCCTAATCATTTCCTATAGGCTGACTTAGGCAGCTCCTTCATCAGGGTGCTGGTTGATGCACCTCATTTTCCCTATGTAATATATAGTAAGTCCTCATTTGGGACTGTGGGTTCTTCTCTAGTCACCTAAAACATAGCCATTAGACTTAGGGCTCAGGGTTGCAGCTCCTAAATCCTTTGAGGTTCTGGGTTTTAGTTCTGAAAGCCACACTACTCTTTTCCTGAGGTTTCCGAGTTTGTCAATAGATGGGTTGATTAATGCATCTCTTCTGAATCTGTTGCTGGAGGTCCCCCAGCAAAGTATAAAGCTTGACTTCAAAAGCAGAAACCCATCCCTTATGGAGTAGGCCCTCTTTGGGATGAAAGTTTCCAGGATGATACCTCCTGCTGAGGTAGAAGTGAACCCCGATTAAATGGTCTTCTAATAAACAGTAGCAAGGGATAACTTTTATGGTGGGTTGACATTGTAATGGATTCATTTATCACATTCATGGTCCATGTTTATTCCCTACCCAACACAGTTCGCATGTATTATTATTTCTTCCCATTTCACAAATCCCATGTTAACACTGAAATTGTACTGATAATTGATGCTGTAGAATATATTCACTAAAAAAGGTTTGGTATGTTTCCTCATTACAGCTATTGTCCAAGGAGATAGCCTAGAAGATATATATAATCAATGCAAACTTGTAATTGAAGAACAATCTGGGCCTTTCATCTGGATTCCTTCAAAGGAAAAATTATAAATTAGTCACTTCACATCTGATAATGAGAGAAGAATATTTAGAAGAAAACTATAATATACTATTTGGAGGCTTTCCTGTTTTTGTTGCATTTATGTTCTTGCAGTCAATGTGAATTTTTATGAATGTACAACACAAAGTGTTTGAAGCCATGAAGGACACTGATGGGTCAAAAGGGTAGGAACAAAAAGACTTCTGCCCTATAAAGCAAATCTGTCATGTGCTCAAAGCACCAGTTGTAGGTATAAACTTTTGATGTGGAGACCCTCTGTCAAGGGGAGCTAGCCACCTACTGTGCCCAAAAGGACATTCTGATTGAATGGCTGAGCTCAGTATGTTAGTTGTTGATCGCTTTAAAGAGAAGTTCCCAGCTCTTCAACCTCATAGAGGGTTTGATCCTGCAAGGCTCTAAACACTTGACCCCAATTCATGTGTATGTGAGTAGTCCCATTGACTTGGACTCATTTGCAATCTTACTCTACGCTGCACGGTCACATTGACTTCCATAGGGCTACTCATGGGCTTAAAGTTTAGCATGGGTATAAGTGTTTCGACAGATTGGGGCCATGTGCGCCTTGCAGGATCAAGCCCAGACAACCTGATCCAGTTGCTACTGAAGTCCGTGGAAGGACTCCCATTGACTTGACAAGGAGCTGGATCTGGTCCTTAGCTTGTCATTGCACATCTGTAGTTGGTACACCTCGACTTTGGTAACTATGCACATCCTTTGATTTCTGAAAACAAGACAAGCATTTCCTTTTCTCCTCTAGATACTCCGTGACATCAGGAAACAATAACCATGTAGATTATGTTAAGGGAATTTGGGGGTAGAAAGGGAATGGAAGCATTTCCCATCGTGTGTATGCACACACACACACACACACACACACGAACACACACACACACACACACACACACAGTAGGATTCACAGTACCTAAACTGACAAAGAGGGATACAGCTGGGAAAAGCTTTAAAATTTTTGATTGTCTATTTTATCATTTATACAGACAGAAGGCACTTAAAGATGGAATAATTTATAAAATAAAAAATATATTGATGTATAGAAACTAATTTCTATAGGTGAAAAAATGTTTTTGTGAGATATTTTGTAAAGATTAATTAATGGAAAGATTAAATATTTACACCCTGGTCTGGCTGTAAAATGTAACGAGGACCCTCAAGTTGCAATACCCCTTTTTGCAACAGATTCTCTAATAATATTGACAAACCATCTAATTTCTTAAATTGTAGATGTCAATTTGTTTTTTGAAGGGTTTTTTTCCCCTCAATCTAATCCTCCTTCTTTCTTTTATTTAACCATGATGAACTCCTGTGGAAAGAACTCTTCAATTGACTGCCGTATAGGATAGATATTTTTTTTCTTAAGTGTAAACATGAGGCATCTTTAAACCGAAGCTGATTATTTTTTCCAGAAGCAAAATCTCAGTGACTCAAATGCAGTTTATGATTTTCTCCTCCAAAGGGAACCATAAGCTTCATTTGAAAATGTTTTATAATTGTTCCTGATTCTTTAAGTGAAATACAAAAAGCGCTTATTCTTTTTTGCCAGTAGACCACAGAATAATTTGTATCTTCATTTCATTTCCTGGTCAACAAGGGTTTCAAAAGATGATATGGAGCAGTGGACCTTTGTGGGGGATTTGGGGAAAGTCTGTGGAATTTCAATTTGGGGTACGTGGGGGTGGGGAGTTCATGTTTTCTGTTTCACTGGGCCCTTCCGTTGTCTACTGATGACATACTTCACTGTAGCATACAAGGAGGATTCTTAGAAAATACATGACGTTGTTAAACTGAATCGCCTTTGCTGCTGCTTGACCACGTTTTATGGAAAACCTGCAGACTCCTGCCTAGTTCACTATGGGAGTCTGACATTTCTGAGCTGGTGGCTGCTTCAACCCTACCTTTTAAGACTATTTTATAGGCAAGCACTTAAGTTATCTGAATGAGCAAGGGAATATTCAGTTACTTGCCTGTTCAAGACTTACATTGCTACACGCTATTAACCTATGACAAGTACCTCCAGCTGCCCTTGAGATGAGCAGATTAGCTGGATGTTCCTAATACAGCCATCAGCAGTGACAGGGTTAATAATTATGGACACTTCATGGGCTATCACTAGGCTTCATGGTTAATGCCCAATTAAGATGATTATGAGAAGTTGTTGCTTCTTTTAATTGCTAATTTATCTGCCTGGTCAGCAGACAACAGTGTATCAGTAGAGTCTCCAAGTGATCTTCATAACCAGAAGGGCTAGACATTTTTTTTAAAAGCTAACCGGATAAATGAAAGCTTAGTTTTTTGGATACATTTGCCGAAATCCACACGATGACCCCAGATCTTTGGAAATCATGGGTTTTTCCATGTCAGCAAAGTACCATTGTCTCAATTTAGGCTTTAGGCCATCTAAACTGAAAACCAAGTATCCTAAAGCAGAAACTTCCGTTCTAATTCTCAGCTCTGTTTTTAAGCAATCCAATCTGCTTCTTTGTTTCTTAGTTCAGCATGGAGCTTTTTAAGATACTATTAGTAAATGTTTTGTTTTGTCATGTGCTGTGCTTTACAGTGAACAGTAACACTATGGCTGAGTACAATCAGTTCTCCATCAGTCCTTGGTTACTGTAGTAACATAATTTATTTTTCCCTGTCTGTTGTTTGTGCTTCCAGTTTAGAGTTGCCATTGCACTTATATATTTTTTTTTAAATAAAACGTATGTATTTAAAAAAAAAATCACCAAGAGAAGCAGTGAGAGGTCTTATTTCTGTTAGGGCTTACGGCTCCATTTGTCCTGTGTCTTGATGTTTTGCATTTCACATTCTGACATTCTTCATGCTGCAGCTAATTTTTGTATCGCAGCCACATTCAAAGTCATATTGGGTGGTAAAGGGGGAGGAGAATTCTGACATTAACTTAAAGTGGCATCTGGTGCAAAAAAAAATATCCAAACCTTCACCATTTGGCACTTCAGACCATATTGGTGCTAACACCATTAAGCATAATCAGATTCTCACTCTATCCATGTAAAGGACTTGCAGGTGTCTAGACATGAGACAACATGCAAAGGCTGGACCCTTTAGGGAAAGTGCCAGATCATATCACTGGTGCTATTTCATATGTTCTGGCACAACGTGTAGCACCGTAGGGTCTAAGTTGAACCAAAAAATATCATGGCTTGCTGTCCACCCATGAGTGATCACTTTGACATCTTACTCTCTTTGTGCAGATTGGTGCAATACTTCAAACTATTCATTTCTCCTTCCTGCACATCATCTCCTGGGCACTGAGCTCTCTTTGTATTTGCTAATGGGGCTCAGTGACCCTTCACTCTGAGAGTCTAACTACCTAGTGCTAGAATCACAAGCCAGTTTAAGAGCCTCTCCTCCTTGCTTAGCTCCCTCTTCTTCTACAGATACAGAGGCACCCTGCCCATGCTAGTGCTTTATAATTTCTTTGGTATTCAAGGATGTCTCTAAATAAATATTCTGTAATGTAACTGTGTTTGTAGCTAGCATGGTTTAGTGCTCCAGTGTCGATAGGGCCCTAGAAGCCACCCTGCAAAAGCCAGGGTTAAGAGATCTCTCTGTTGCACTGAAATTTCAAATCCTCATCCTGGAGAGCAGTGATGAATCTGAGCAAATAATAATGGTGAGTCATTGTTAGCTAACATACCGGTGTCCTACTGAGTGATCACTGTCCCGCTATGAACATGGTTTGTCTCCGGAGAGTTTGTTACTGTCACACTGTCACTGCTCTAAATACTTATCAAAATTCAGCTGAATCACGTCTGTGGTTTTTCCCATTAAATCCACAAAAGGATGATTCAGCATGTCACCATCTATGTAAGTATTTAGAAAAAGCCTGAAGAACAGAAGTCTCTGTCCTCTTTTTAAAGGCTCAGAGTTAAAGCCAGCCTCTGTTTCCATTGACAAAAGGCAGTCTTCAATCAGTTGCCTCATTTAATTCCATTGTTTTTTTTTAACCATTCTTTATGCATGAGTTTCACTGTATGACCACTTTCATGCTGTTGCGCCCATTTTTCGACTAAGTCAGTGTATTCTCCAGTCCCATAAGATGTCATCAGTTAGCTCAGAAGTAATAATTAGGTCATCATTATATTAAAGGAAGGGTGGTTCCCTTGAAGTATGACAGGGCACAAACCGTCGTCAAATTGGACAGTAAATTAAACCTAATTGCTAAGCAGTAAATATATAAAAGTAGATGAGTAATAAGCTGGATTCCCAGATGGCATAAACTGCTGTCACTGTGTTGGTTTCAGTGGCATTCATCCAGTGTACACCACCTTAAGTTATATATAGCTAGCATTTGCCCCTAGTTAAGCCAATATTTAGGAAAAAAACTCAATTTATAAAAGCGGCTGGATGGGATTAAGGGCAAAGCTTTCATGAGTGTTCAGTGCTCTCAGCTTGGGTCATACTGTTACAGGATCTCAGCTCCCACTTTGATCTATGTTTTTTTTTTCCGATCTGCATTACTGTGGTGCCTCCTATAGTCATGGACTGAGACCCCACTAACCTAGGTGCTATGTAAACTGTCACCAGAGATTCAGTCCATGGCCAGATATTCAAAAGGATGCAGCCCACTGAAAACAATAGGAGCTACTGGGCACTGGACATTTTTTGAGTCTGTCCCGAAAACAGTGAAAATCAGAGCATACTAGTGTCCCTCACACTCAGCTAGTAATGTGCATGGTCTGACCCTCAGTAACAACAGCGAAGTAACAATGATGGCCTGATATAAGACTACGTATGAGGGTAGAATGCATCACTAGCAAAACGCTGGGAAAGATCTAAAGAAACACTGCTGTTAAGTCCCAGCGGGATAAGGAACTTTTAATCCTTTTCGTTTCCGGATTTGCGTTTCCTGAGTTGGAATCAGCTAGTCTGAACTTTCGAGTGCAACCGGCTGTATACAGTAGACTGCTTTTGTTTGACACGTTTGATGATGTGTTTCTCTTTAGCAGGATGTTTCTCAATCCAGCTGTAGTTTGGGGTACACTGAATCGGAACTGGCGTTTACAAAATACACGATACAGCTTTCACTCCTGTTAAGTGTAAATACTCTACGCGTCCATTCCATTTGTGTAAAGAATAAAGCACACACGATTATAAAATTAAGATGTATATTTCATACTAGCTGTGTCCTTGCTTATTTATTCCGTTCCAGGCTCTCAGCTGTGGTTCAGTTGTAAATGCTTGATAGAGTGTTTATAAATATGTCATGAATTTTATTATAAAATATTAATATTAAAGCATTTTTACACTTTATAGCAAATGGCTCTTTCACAAGGCATAATTTGTCTTCTTTCCTTGAAGTGAACTGGTAAAAGAGAATGAATACGCACTTCATTTGGGCTGACATGCTCAGATTTATTACACAAGCCAAACTTCCAAAGATAAGCACGGAAGAGGAACGGCAATAAGACAACAGCTCCAGAGTTCCCTCTCCCTTTTTTTGATGTGAATCAGAGACCTGAAGTGTTCTGCCGGGAAGATGAAATCCTAGGGAGAAATGCTGTTTTCCTAATTTCTCTTCCTTTGACATTCATTGGGTGTGGTCAACACATGCACAGCCACAAATGAGGAGGTTTCTTTCTGTTTTTCTGAGCTTGCTATGTGACCATCAGACTGAAGAGGTCATATTTCCTTAGTCCACCCACCAGAGTCACAAATGCTTACAGCTGGCTTAGTGGAGCATACACTCTGGTTGTGCGGTGTTCTGCTCAGGCTAAGGGCACCGGCCTTAAGTTGCATATGGATCCTTGCAGATGGATCGATCTTTGGGCTCGCGTGAAGCCTGATTGCAGGGCCAGTGATTTTAATATTACCTGACAGAAGAAATTGAGGAATGGGTTAGAGAAGCATAATGAACAGTATGCAGGACAAATCCACAAAGCCTGACATGCAATCTTCACAAGATGATTAGCAGTCAAACTAATCATGGCAATATTTTGTATTACCTGGGCAGAGTCAGAATCTGAGTCCTACGGTGTCCAGATGAACATACAGCCTTTTTCTCAAATCTGAGCATTAAGGGGAAAATGGCAAGTTATCAGTTGCTGCTGTTGTACTTACTGAGAGACTTTCATAGCTTTGGGTTGCTGCAGCAACAACCTTATCAGCAAATCTCAGCTGCTCTGTGGAGCAGTATCTAAAGTCTTCCTCCCTGCTGCCACACTCCCCCCTCCTTAATGACAACGCTGAACATTTATATAGCACTTTTCATCTTCAAAGTGCTGCTCAGTCATGAACAGATTAACTCCTTGGGCTACGTTCTGCAGATATATCAGAAGCTTGTAAAATTGTCCCTGCTTAGTTGAGACATAAGAAATAACCAAGCTGTTGGAGAGCTCTGTGTGTGTGTGTGTGTGTGTGTGTGTGTGTGTGTATTCGGGCAGTGGCAGTAAGCCCAGCTGGTTTGCCTTGTCATACTAAGTATGCTATGCATCTCCTCCCATTCATACCAGTGCAATTCCACTCAATACCAGTTGGATTGCAAGTAATTTCAAGATGGTGAGGCTGGCCCATGTAACAGATAAGAAAACTTAATCTGTGGAAGTCTGCACTTTGTGCTTGGAGATGCACCAAACAAAATAGCTGAGAAGATCAAGGATAATCAATCCATCTCCCACATAGATATAGCAACTCTGCTCACTTCTTTCCTCATATACAGACAAAGACCATGTTATGCCCTGTGTTAATCACACGGGTGATATACAGTTTTGTTAACTTCTTTGTATAGGTAGCCAGATTCCCAGGGTAGAGTGCTCAATATTGTCGAAGTGCCTTCTTTTCACAAGTGACTTGTGCCTTCTTTTCACAAGGCACACTCACATGGGTATTTAGGCACCATTGTAAATCCAGCTAGCTGCCAGAAGCAGGTTTCATTTTGATTTTCTATAGGTGTTAAGCACATAACCTGCAAAGATGCTCACAAAACCTGCACAAATCTGGCCCTGAAACACTTAGGAACATCATTTTTATAGAAAGCCAAAGGCCTGTTAAGTGTGTACCCAGGTCATTTTTGAACATGAGATCACTTGGGGCTTGTCGAACCGTCTCTCTCCCCTCCTCCCCCCAAGTCTGCATGGTATTAATCATCAAGAAATCCAAAACATGCTGGTGTACTCTGTAGTAGCTTCATCACAGGAGGACCTAGCTAGAGACGTGCTAGAAAAGCCCTTACTACTAGTACTACATAAGCATCACAATGTTCTTGTTTGGTTGGGTGCTTTTTATCAATGTAAAAATAGCTGTATCATCTGAGCTTGGCTTTCAGGAATGGTTTGGATGACTTGAGCACTCCTTTGTTTGGGGGAGAAAGGCGGGTTGATTCTGGGCAATACTCCTACTGCTGCAGCGTTTGCTGCTTATAGACAAACTGTTTCCTTGATAATTTCTGCTGCTGGCACAGCAGAACATGCTAAGGAGATGGCTCCAATTTTAGACCACAAGCAACTGAGCAACTGGTGCAGAAGATCATTCACCACTGCAAGCTGCATGTCAGCATGAGCTCCTGGAAGCTGGTGACAAACTGGGAACAGAGGAATTAAGACTCTTAGACCAGTATAGTCAATGGAGTTAGGCTGCAGTAAAATCCACTTGTGGCAGTGATGGGACCCAGGCCCATGTGATACACCAAATGAAAAGATAACTGAGTTGTGTGGGTTGGGGAAGGTTCACCCAATGTTTTTGTGGCTGAAGAGATAATGAGTGGGTTAAGGATAAATGCGTTTGAGTGGTCACTGTATACAAAAGGGCTAGAAACCTGATTCAGGCACCAGGGGAACTGCAAAAAAGTGAACTCAGTGGTGGAGAGCTAGGTGAGAGAGGGTAGAGTGACTAAAGCATGAGAGGAAGTTTGGCGGGGAGAAAGGGGGTTAAGGTGGTGAAAAGGACATGGGCACGATGCTGAGGTCCCCAGTGAAAGGAGAGGAGGTAGTGCACAATTAGCACCGCACAAGAACCGGCAGAGGAGGACAGTTAAGGGGTGTGCAAGCTGTTACAAAAGTTTGTAATGAGAAACTATAGTTGTTTGGAAGCCTGGCATTTAAACAGGGTAGCTCATTAGCATTTTACACCTACTTTGTACTAAAAGTAGGGCTAGAGGGGATCTTGTGGGGGCATTTAGTCCAATCCCCTGCTCATCATTGACTAAACCATCCCAGCCTAGTGTTTGTCTAACCCACTGTTGAAAATGTCCAGGTTTGGGAGATCCTACAGCTTCTCTAAGTAGCCTGTTCCAATGCTTGACCACCCTCAGAGTGAGGACGTACTTCCTAATTTCCAACATAAATTGCTTTTGCTGCAACTTGAGGCCATTACTTGAAGTCCTGCCCCATACAGCCACAGAGATGGAGTGTCAGGCCCAAGAATGGGACTTGGAACATGAAAGGCTTTGCAGAGAGATGGGGCATCTCTTTAAGTCACCCGTAGATGCTGCTTCATCAGCAGTGCCAGCGAGGATGTGTCTTGGAGGGGATGGTAATGAAATGGAGCACAGGCTCTTCTATTAATTATAATGGCACGACTGTATTTGTCTTTGAGCTATAAAATGCTTGGAAGGTCTCTAGGGCCGTAACTCAGAAAGAGTGGAGGCAGATCCCCTGCTGTTGTAAGTCCTTGAGGCTGAGAATCTGGGCTGTAACCGGTCTCATTGTAGCAAACGAATGGGAGAGGTCACACGCTACGAGGAAATAAGCATGCTCAATGAAATGCCGACAGAACAGATGAGCTTTGCAATGCTTCCCTTGTTGGAAGGAGGTGACAAGGGAGAATTCCTGAGAAGAAATAACATTTCAGGCTGCAGTGACCGAAAGCATCTTCTCCGCCTTCTCAGAGAAGACACACTGCCCAAATATCATTTGCAGCAGCAGCTTTTCAGTGTCTTTATTACATTTCAAAGCACCAGCCTAGAATACCACAGTTAAAACAATGCTAAAATCTCGGCAGTGTCAAGCATAGCTACACTTTCAATTTTCTTGGAAAGAAAACCTGTTAAGTTCAAGGAAACAAAGTACAGATTCAGCAGAATTCACACCAGTCTAAAGAGTTTATAGGTGTGTATTTATCAGCGATTAGTTTTCATCTAGGATATAAATTCATATCTTCTGCTCCTGTCATCTTCTCTATCTGCTTCAGCTTGATGAATGGTAACATCTACTTCTCAGATGGACTATTCAACTAATATTTATTCGCTATATTCTGCCAGCTTTAACAGCTGATTGAATATGATTTGCTGAGAATTAGATGATGGATAATGGTGATATTCCTTTAGTAAATTATTCAGCATATATTTTCTAGGCGTTCAACCAGTTCTAATCTCAGCACACAGCCAACTAAAATGCCTTCTGCTTTTCATAAGTAGGTACCAACATAACCCAGTAATAAAGTCATGGGGAATTTATCCAGAAGCCTTCCTGTTAATTTTTGCCATTATGTCCAATTTCAGAATCACAGAAAGAAAGAAAAGAGAGATAAAATATTGAGACAGCATATATAATCAGTTAGGAAGCCCCCTGAAGATGCCTAACTGTAAAGCACTGGAATAATATTCCATTTCCCAATGGGTCCTCTATGGTTGTAGGCTGAGCCCAGCACATATTGGGCAGGACTTCAGGAACTGCACATATTGGGCACGGACTCAGATTCCCATGCCATAGAGATGACTATCTCTTTCCCTGCTCAGTCTTAGTGTGCTAAAGGCTTTTCCAAGTACCATGGATAAAATCCTGGGGAGCTGACATGGAGCAGGTCATGATCCTTACAGGAATAAACAGGCAAGGAAGCAAAACCCAAATGGACACAGAAATCCCTGATCTAAAGATGTCAGGACCAGCGTACTCCAAACTGCACTGAAGTGCAACCCCCATACCTGAGGCCAAATACACTGATATTCACAACACTCACATTAGGTGCCTTATATAATGAATAGAGAGACTTGGTAGTATGATGAGTAGGAAGCTGCCTAAGCTAGAGTTCACAGCCCTGAACCCTCTGCTGTGTGAGTAGGGGTCGGTCTTTTCAAAACAAAATGACTGCCCCATACGCAGGGGTATGTGGTTTCTGCAGGGAAAAAAAGCAGCAGCACAAATTCATGCCACTGTTTTTTGCCCCAGTGCACACCTCTGCACGTGGACTTAGCACAGGGAAAAATTCTCCAGGTGGGGTAGGGGAGTCCTGGGGAGTCCTTACCTGGAGTCGTGGGGGGGCTTCCCAGGGCTCCAGCAGCAGCGACCCGGGCATGCAGAGCCTGGCGGGCAGCTGGAGCATGGCTCTGGCTGGCCAGGCTCTGGGTTTGGGTGGTGCATGCTGCTGCCACATGTGTCACCCCATTTTGTTTTGTTTTTTTGGCGTGATTTTTTTTTTTATACTAGGATTGCTCAGTATTTAAATTTGGCTCCGTGCTGCAAATATGCAGCATGGAAAACCAAATCACAGGGTGTGTTTTGTAGCAACTCAAAAGCCTTTGAGGCAAAATACACGGGCCCACTTGTGTGGACACAGCCAACGGGAAGAGAAGCCTGCTTCCCACCATGTCTCACCATGTCTCACTGTCTCCAAATAATCTAACCCACAGTGAATGAAACTCTAATTCAGGATGCTCTGCTAAATCAATCACGTAGCTATCACTGTGGCCTGAACAGAGAACCATGCCCTCAGGGAGCTTAGAAATACCTGAGGTACAGCCCTTGTGACCATCTCTGTGGATGTGGGGAAAGCAGTGGATGTGACATACCCTGACTTTGGCAAGACTTCTGACACTCCCACAACACTCTCATTGACAAGCTATGGAAATACCACCTACATGAATGTGCTTTAAGTTGGCTACGTAACTGTTTGAATCGTCATACTGAATGAATAGTCCTTAATAACTCAACGTCTAGTTGACAGGAGGTATCATGTACGGTTTCCCAGGGATCTGTCCTGGATCTGGTATTGGTTAACATCTTCATTAGTGATTTGGATGATGGGAATGAGTGCACGCTTAGCAAATTTGTACACCACACCAAGTTGGGCAGAATTGCAGACACTCTGGAGGGCAGGGCTAAAATTCAAAACAACCTGGAGGAAGAAGTCCAAACTCAATCAGATGAGATTTAATGACAAGTGCACTTGGGACTGAATAATTACATGCACAAATACAGACTGGGGAATGATTGGCTAGGCTGTAGTACTGCAGAGAGGAACCTGGGGGTTATAATAGACCATAACCTGAATACAAGCCAACAGTGTGCTTCTGTTGAAAAAAAAGAAAGCCAACAGCATAGTGGGTCATATTTAACAGGAGTGTCCCTTGCAAATCAAGGGAAGTGATTCTTCTACTCTAATCAGCACTGGTGAGGCCTCCTGTAGCATACTACCTCCAGTTGAAGGCCCCATACTTCAAGAAAGATGTGCATAGATTGGAAAGAGTCCAGTAAAATGCAACAAAAGTGATTAATAGCCTAGGAAACATGACTAATGAGGAAAGACTAGAAGAAGTAGGATTATTTATTCTGGAGAAGAGAAGACTGAGGGGGAAGATTTGATAACTGTCTTCAAATAACTTTTGAATTACAGGCAATTATAAGGAAAGAGGATGGATATTAGGGGTGTGCAAAATGGACCATATTCGATTCGGATTCAGCCCAAATCGGGGACAGTTATTCAATCTGTTGATTGATTCATTGATTCATTGAGAGTGGTAGTAGATGAGTCAGTATCGACCTGGAAGGATGTGGGTAGTGGGTTCGGTCCTTGGACCTGTACTCTTCAATATCTTCATCAGTGACTTGGATGTGGGTGTGAAGTGTATTCTGTCCAAGTTTGCAGACAATATTAAATTGTGGGGTGAAGTGCACACTTTGGAGGGTAGGGAATGACTGCAGGCAGACCTGGACAGGTTAGAAAAGTGGGCAATACACAAGGATGCAGTACAACAAGGACAAGTGCAGAGTGCTGCACCTAGGGCGCAAAAATATCCAGCACATCTACTGGCTGCGAAGTGACCCTCTCAGCAGCACAGAAGCAGAAAGGGATCTCAGAGTCACAGTGGACTCCAAGATGAACATGAGTCGTCAGTGTGATGACATCATCAGCAAAGCTAACCGCACTTTATCGTGCATCAGCAGATACATGACAAATAGATCCAAGGAGGTGATACTTCCCCTCTATGTGGCATTGGTCAGACTGCAGTTGGAGTACTGCATCCAGTTTTGACTAGAGAGGGTCCAGGAGAGGGCGACTCACATGGTTAGGGGCTTGCAGGACAAGCCCTATGAGGACAGACTGAGGGACCTGGACCTCCTTCAGCTTCTGCAAGAGAAGGCTGAGAGGTGATCTTGTGGCATCCTAAAAATTCATTGGGGGACACAACAAGGGATCAGAGATGTTCCGTTCACCAGGACGCCTCTTAGGGTAACAAGGAACAACGGTCACAAACTGACAGAGAGCAGATTTGGGCTGGATATCAGGAAAAACTTCTTCACAGTAAGGGTGGCCAAAATTTGGAATGGGTTTCCAAGGGAGGTGGTGCTCTCCCCTACCTTGGGGGTCTTTAAGAGAAACCTGGGTAGGCATCTGGCTGGGGTCATCTGGCCCCAGCACTCTTTTCTCCCCAGGCAGGGGGTCAGACTCGATCTGTTGAGGTCCCTTCTGACCCTAGCATCTATGAATCTATGGATCACTGTCCTGATTCAATTCGGCTGAATCCGAATCTGAAGATCCGATGCTGATTCAGAGTATCAGAGATTTGGCCATAGACATAGCTTTAAATGTTTTTTCTACGTACCTCAAGGTACCAGTGCAGCTTGTGAATGCTGCAATGGGGCAGATGGAGCATCCCACAGGAGCATGGGGCAGGGGTGATCTGCGTGCTCAGCAGTGGACCTAGAAGTGGACTGGGTAGTACTTAGGGCGATTGGCTGTGCAGGGACCCCGGGTGCCCCCCCAGACCCAGGAGGCATCAGTTTCCAAGCTGGGGGGCAGGGAGGAGGGGCCCCCGCACTCTCCACAGAGGACCTGGAAGTGGACCAGAAGTGCTTCTTGTCCACTTCTGGGTCCACCGCCAAGTGCGCTGGGCAGCCCCCTGCACTCCTGTTGGATGCTCCGTCTGCCCCACCATCTCAGCATTGATGAGCCACCGTAGAAGAAACATTTAAAGCTTTGTCTATGTCCGAGTCATCAAATCTCTCTGAATCTCTCAGAATCGATTCAGAGGGTTCCAATTTCATTCAGAGAGATTAAAGGATCTCCTGATTTAATTTGGATTCAGAGATTCAACGGCCAAATCAGGCCAAATCTCTGCCAAATTGAACCAGTGACCGAAGCTTCTCACAGCCCTAATGATGATAGTCTTTTTTCTGTGGGTTTAAGGGACAGGACTAGGAGCCATGGCCAAAGCTGAACAGGGGAAATTAGGTTGGAGATTAAGAACTTTCTGGCTATGAGAGTGGTCAAACATTGGAACAAGCTACCTAAAGAAGTTATAGACTCACCATTCTTGGAAATTTTCAAGAGCAGGTTGGACAGACTCTTGACTGTGATGGTTTAAGTCATGGATGATGCTACTTTGAGGACAGATCTGAATTGAGATGACCTTCTGAGTTCTCTTCCAGCCTTATTTTTCTATGATCTCCCTAGAGAATTGTGGTCTAATGTATATGGAAGGCTGTGGCTAGCTATTAAAACTTTGGAAGGCAGAAGGAAGGATGTACATAGGTGAGGTTGCCTGGCACCATCTGAGTATCACAGGGATGGTGCCTCACTGTGGGTTGTAAGTATAAGGTGAGCAAAGCCACAGTTGTGTGACCTGATATAAAGACATCATTGAATTCTTTTCCTAGCTAGCAACACTGAGATGGGAACAAACTCATTCAAAGGTCAGAGACAAGGGGATCTCCCTTTCCAGTTTCAGCAAAACCACTCTGACTGATATTACCTTCCACCATGGAGGTGATCATGGCATCTCCCCTGTGAGGGTGGAGACCTATCCTTTGCACTTCCAACAGACCACCCTACAAGAATCTACTATAGCCTCCCAATGGAGAATCTTCTGCACACTTTATATCATGGAAATGGGGGATTTCTCCCTAGCTTGCTCCTTTGGCCTTTCCCCTTTTTGGGGAAGAGCAACTGAGACTTGGGGGCATCTGAACCCCAAGACCTGCAAGCTTGGGCTTGCACGTAGGATGCCTGTGTGCAAGATTTATGAGTATCTGAAGCCCCAGGCTGAAGAGTCTGGGAGGTCAGATCCTTGCTGGTCATAACACCACACAGATCTGAATGACTGAACTCTGCTCAGTCAATGTAATTTGGAAATGATTTGGCTAATGTGGCCTGAGGCAAGAAACTTAAAAAAAAGAGAGTCTGTCCTAGCGCAGGCTACCTGGATGCCTTATGTATTACCGTTTCACTCCTCCCCATATTATCTGGGCACCTTGATGCCACAGGAGTGTAATGCTGCCTGACCCATATCATAGTTGTATCATAAGCTGCTAAGGAAGTACATGTTGGATGGATGGACTGTAAGATGGATAGAAAAGTGGCTGGATCACCTGGCTCAGAGGGTAATAGTATGAGGGTAATGACAGCCGGTATCAAGTGGAGTGCCCCAGGGGTCAGTCCTGGTGCCAGTTTTGTCCAATATCTTCATTAATGATCTGGAAGATGGCATAGAGTGCACCCTCAGCAAGTTTGCAGATGACACCAAGCTAGGAGGAGTAGCAGATATGCTAGAGGGTAGGGCTAGGATTTGGAGAGAACTAGACAAATTGGAGGATTGGGACAAATGAAATCTCAACAAGGACAAGTGCACAGTCCTGCACTTAGGACAGAACAATCCCATGCTGGGAGCTGACTGGCTGGGTAGCAGCTCTGCAGAAAAGGACCTGGGGGTTACAGTGGAAAATAAGCTGAATGTGAGCCAATAGTGTGCCCTTCTTGACAAGAAGGCTAAGAGCATACTAGGCTGCATTGGTAGGTGTGTTGCCAGCAGACCAAGGGAAGTAATTATTCCCCTCTATTCAGCACTGGTGAGGGTGGATCTGGAGTACTGTGTCCATTTTGAGCTCCCCACTACAGAAAACATGCAGGCAAACTGGAAAGAGTCCCGCAGAGGACAATGCAAATGGTTTCGGGGCTAGGGAGCATGTCTTCTGAGGAGAGGCTGAGGGAACTTGGTTTATTTAGTCTGGAGAAGAGAAGACTGGTGAGGTGGGGGGTGTTAATAGCAGCCTTTAACTACATGAAGGGGGTTCCAAAGAGGATGGAGCTGGACTGTTCTCAGTGATGACAGATGACAGAACAAGGAGCAATGGGCTGAAGTTGTAGCAAGGGAAGTTTAAGTTGGATATTAGGAAAAACTCTCTCCCTAGGAGGGTAGTAAAACACCAGAACTGGTTCCCCAGAGAGGTGGTGGAAGCTCCATCCTTGGAGGTTTTTAAGACCCAGCTACACAAAGCCTTGGCTGGGATGATGTATTTGGGGCTGGTCCTGCTTTGAGCAGAGGTTGGACTAGCTGACCTGAGGTCCCTTCCAACCCTCGTTTTCTATGATTCTGATTCTAATGCAGCTGCATACTAGATTCATCTCAGGTGGGAAAATACTGGACAGAAATAATTGAAACTTTACTTTACTGCATCTTTAGCTTGAGGTGCAGAAAGTGGAGCCTGGGGATGCACAAACCTGACAGGAGAAATACTGTTTTCATTGTAAAGTCTGTAATAAATTTCTTACTTGGGGTGCAGAGGAATAGGTAAGAAGAGAGTACCTGATAGGAAAGAAAAATTGTAGTTATGCAGGAGTCACTGGGGCAACAGTGTATCCATGTGGAAATTTAACTTTCACTTAAGTTGCCAAGCTCAGGGAGACCTAGGTTTTGCTCCTGAGGTGAGATAGGAGTGCAGGGAACATGAAGCTGATATTTTCTATTATTTTGCCAGCTTTAAGGAAAGAAAGAAACTCTTACAACCTCAGGAAAAAGGAGGATAAAAGCAAAACAGTTAGCTATTCTTCCTGCCTATCCTCTTTTAAATGCAACAGACTTTTTGCCTTCCTCAGACAGTCACACACACAGATAGCTGGTTAGTTGACTAAGACAGGTGCCAAATCTGCAGGAATGAGCGTCCCATTGTGTATGAGAAGGCAAGAATAAACACCTTTCCCCATCAGCCTCTTAGTCCTTAGTCCCTTGTAATGGCTCATTGTTAAGGCTGTTTCTTATGCACTGTATCTGCTGGTTCTTTAGGGTATTTTTACACTAGCATTTAGGGTTGACCACTGTCACCCTCAACCAGCCTGAAGATATAAGCATACAGCTTATGGCATTTACAATGCATCTCCAGTGTCCCTGTCTAGCACTGGCATCATTTTTCAAAGTAATGGAAGGATAAAGAGAGCGAGAGCAAGAGCCAGGTGGAGAGGATAATATCATACATTTTCACAGCAGCTTTCAACCCCAAGGATTCGGAGTGCTTTGCAAATACAGGAATCTCTTTACCCTTCACTGCAATGCAGCCATTGCTGGCTTTGAACATGGTGGAGGCTTCTCATCTGTCTACTGAACAGACCTGCCTCTACTTATCTTGGGAGTTGTGACAAATGCCAAATGAATGCTGCTTTTAAAAAAAATGGACTTTCTATCCTGTGTAACATTCCAATATTTTGACACCTATTTACATTTCAAATTGGACTGGAAAGTTCAGATAGTTCAACTTTTCACAGAAAGATGATTTCCACAAATAATTGGATCAATAAATGCCCCAAATTTGGACATTTCTGAATTTAAGGAAATTCACCTTGGGCTGACAAGTTAAACTGAAACATTTTGATTTGCATCGATTTGATTCAAAAAGGCTTCGTGTGCCTTTTCCCAACAGAAATTTCCATTAAAATCTCTCTTTTCATACAGACAAATTTGATTTAGATGAGCCCTCATTTGTGAGACAGGAAAATGTTTCATTT
Source organism: Alligator sinensis (assembly GCF_000455745.1). Taxonomy (NCBI): domain Eukaryota; kingdom Metazoa; phylum Chordata; order Crocodylia; family Alligatoridae; genus Alligator; species Alligator sinensis. The sequence continues at coordinate 128,581 of NW_005842560.1, read as the reverse complement.
GCCATTTTTTAACCAATCTTTTTTTTCTCAATTTGCAAGAAGATATGGTTGCAAGATGTGAAGTTATGGTGCAACATGAGGAAACAACTGGCAGGGACAGAGATTTGTGAACCACTCTAAGAAGAAAATTGCCCGAGACCCATCCATAGTGAGAATGGCAAATAAGTGTGAAAATATGATATGAAGCAATGACCTGCCCATCATAGTGGCAATGTGATACAAAGTAATATTTGGAAAAAGAACTGAAAATGAGTACAAAAGAAAAGTGCCAGACAGTCAATTGTTGCAAAACCTTCTGTTCACAGTCCCCAAACCAAGCAATTTGCACCATTTACTAATTACTAGTCATGGTGATTGTTTTCAAGGGATCTATGGCTAGGTTAGAAAGAAAGCGATCAGAGCAATGAACTGAAAAAGCAGGAGGATGGAGCTTAAGCTAATAAGCGAATATATGCTCCAGGTTGCAGGAAAAACGAGATTCCAAATGAAGAAACATGGGGTTTGCCAGAAGCAAATCAAAATAACAACAGCCTAGGGAGAGACTGAAGTAGATATATCGTAAACCATGATAGGAAACAGAAAGCAGGAGACAGGTAAAAGGGCTGCAGGCCAAGTGCCGGGGGAAAAAAAATCTGTTGGAGTGCCTAAAACATGTTTGGAAGAGAATAGTCTGGGACCCAGAGGGGCACAGAGGGGAATGCAGTCAATGCATGCAGAAGCAGTGGGTAAAATTAATATAAATGTATGGGGGGTTAAGAAATGGGACTTTAATGGTTGAGACTTTAAATGGGACTTTAGTGACTTTAGCACATGCTTTTGACTCATACCCCTGCAATACAGTCAAATGCCACGTTGTTCCAATGTATCAGTCAAGGATTTTGGATTTCAGCTATATAGCATTATAGTCGATGAAGGTATATTTTCAATGGAACATCATTTTCCTGGAAGCCAGAAGAACCCGTGGCCCTGCCCAGGATATCCAGGGGTCAAAAAAACCCCACACAAAAAAAAAGTGGAGCAATGCACATGGAGGCCAGCACATACCACTCAAAACCAGAGCCAGGCCAGCCAGAACCACACTCAGCTGCCAGCCAGGCTCTGAGCAGCAGGATCACTGCTGTTGCAACCCCAGGAGGCACCCAGGACTCCAGGTAAGGCTGCTGGGGCCAGCACAGTGCTAGTCCCAGCCCCCCCTACCCAACCTGGGGTAATCTTCCTTGTGAGGCAAAGGCCTTTCCCAGGGACAACTAGCAGCGGCACAGTGTCCCACTGCAAATTGTCCCTGGGGAACCATGTGGACGTGGCCCTGGGGGTTAAGCGTATTAACATGCTAAAAGAAACTGCCCTACAGGATGACATGCATTGCTGGGACTGTTGTAAAGGCATCAGGAGCTTAAAAGTGAATCTCCTGGACTATATATCTGGAACAGATTCTCAGGTGCTGCAAATCAATGCTTCTCTACCGAAGTCAGAGAAGCACCATTCATTTATACCAGCCTCTTCATTATGTTTAAGACTAGCCTCATAATTGTTTTGTAATGTAACTTATTTGTGTGCATCTCCCAAGTAATTTTAAAAAGCAACAAATGAGTAAAAAAAAAAAAAAAAAAGCTTTTTCCCTCTCCCTTTCCAGAATATAAAAGTAAAAATTTGTGCAGATAACTTGTGGGTGTCTAGAGGAATGAGATGCATGTGAACTAGGAGTTACTGAAGGAAAGGTCATTTAAAGACATTCCCTTGCATTTGTTTCTCTCTACTATAAGGTTGCTGTCTGCTATGGGAGGAAGCCACAATCTGGCTGGATTCTCTGGTCTGCCAAGTTTACACAGGCCCTGGCAGACTGGACGGATCCCTTATATAAGGATACAGGGCAGTGTTTAGCCTCTATGTACCAAAGTCCAGATACTGGCCCTAGAAATCCAATTTTCTTCCCAAGGCACTTTTTGAATCCTAAGCCCAAGACACATTTCCATCATTACCCCTGAATTTAACAGCAAATATTACTTCTCCCAAGTAAGTGATGCCTCTCACTCACAAGATGCCAAAACCTATATCCTACTTTTTCTTTGGCAGCTTGCTGATGTTCATAGATGATAGTGAAAATCTGCCTAAGATTTGCACTTTCACTCCACCACAGCTAAATCCACCTTGTGACATTGATTACAGGTGTATCTACTGCTTTGTTTTAATTGCATGGAATTTTTTTGTATTTGGCTGACAGCTTCCATGTGAAAAAAGAGGAAAAAAATCATATCTCATTTTGATCGTCTGTTGGGCTTTTAGATACAGTGCAACCAATTCTGACCTCTGCTTTTGCAAGACTTACAGCTTAATAAGATTGTGTAGAATTTATTTTAGCAATACCATAAAAAACTTCCCATGTAATATATGCATGAGTGTATACAGAGGAGTTTGTAAGGATTTCAAAAATTTGTGAAGATTTCAAAGAATGCCTGCAGGATATTTTAAGAACAGAACATTGAAACAGAAGAAAATTCAGAAAATAAAGGTCTTTTGTTATATCTGTTGGCATTTTTTTTTACCACAGATCAAAGTAGTTAGCATCTTATATTACAACATGACTTTTATATACATAACTTTTACTGTGTTCCAGGCCACTTGTGATGTGTAATAAGGAAAGTGTATAGCTCTATACAGAAAAATTGTCCAGCTAGCTAGTTTTCACCATGGGAAAAATCCTGTTTAGTCATTACACACTTCTAAGCTGTTGCATTTTCAAGTAATAATAAAAAATGTCAGTCATATTTTAGCTGAGGTAACACAGCCTTGATTGTGGTTAGGTACCTCTCTTGTCAGGTACTGTTGCATTTCAGTGTCACATTATTACCAAAGCTGAAGGCAGTTTTCAAGGTCACTTGTGTTTCCTAGAGAAAACCTGGATGTCCCTTCCAGCCCTGCTTCTCTAGGCAGAGACAGAAGTGCAGCTCCAAGGTCTAACTCATGGCACTTTCCAGAAAGTGCCATGAGTTAGACCTATCCTCCTGATCCAACAGACTGGGTCAGGAGGGTGGGAGAATCGAGATCCAATTGGGAACCCAGCCAGTGAGAGAGGCTGCATCTCTGCAGCCTTTTTCTCAAGCTCTGCCCCCTCCTCCCCACCCCCTCCCAGCTCCTGGTCTGTCTCAGGATGGAAGGGGGGAGAAGGCCATGGGAGGGAGGTCTATTCTGGGGTTTCCCCCGCTATGCTGGGGTGGGGGGAATTGGAGCTCCCCACCTTTTGGGGGCTCCAATCTACCCACCCCACTCCCAGTGCTGGCTGGGCAATCCTTAGGAAGAGCTCCCTCTACTCCTTCCCCCCCTCCCATTCTGAAAACAGCACTGGGAGCATGCAGATACAAATTACTGAAGGCACTCCCCTTTGGAGTGGTTTCATCTGAACCTTCATGCAATCAACCCTGGGGTTGTGGCAAGACTGGGCCCTTTTAAAGCAGTCTGCAGCTGTGCACTTCTCTTTGGTCATGGCTGTAGAGTGCTTTCAGGTCCCAGATTGGGCAAAACTTGTCACTTCTGTCTGTACCTTCTGTGACTCTAATCAAGGCTAAAAGTGTTTGGAACATTAGTCCTCAAATACGCTGTCATGAAACTAGTTATGTGAAAAGGTTGGCTAATTAGAAAGCCAACCCAATTTCAAATTATCCACCCTGCATTGTAGGTAAACAGATCTCAACTTCAGGGCTCCTCCTGCAAGAAAGGAAAGGACTGCCTATTTCTTCTACATACATGTGGCGCTGGTGAGGTGCATTCTGGATGTTTTTACCTTTCTCTGAAGCATCAAGCATTGATTCCTCTTGGAGGCCACACATGGGATACCAGGAATCCTGGTCTGCTCTGATCCGATATGGCAAATCCTATGTGCATGCAAGTACATGTTTGGATTTGTTTTTATTATGATCATTGTCTGTTTGTATTTTTCCAGGTAAATACTGTAGACATGCATTCTACGAGGCAGTCCCACTTCTGGAAAACTTCCACTGCAAAACTTAAAAAGGGCATGTAATTGGAGAGCCAAAGTAAAAACAGATCCCAGAACAGATTTTCCAAGGTGTTCAAGGTGCCCAGAGGTTAAGTTAGTTGCCTAGTGGGAGTTTTCAACTGCCTCAGTACCTAGCTCCTATTGAAACCCATGGACATTAGGTGCATATGTGCCTCTGAATATCCCACTGCATGCATCAATATTTTTAAGTGCTTAAGGCCACTGGGAAACACAACCCTATGTGATCTGGCCAATGTCATTGAGGGAGTCTGTGCCTCAGCTGGAAGCTGCATCTAGCTCTTCTGTTCTGCGTTCCAGAGTACTCCTTTCCCCTAATTTTAATTCTCACCTCTGGGATCATGAGTTAGGAATGGAAAGTGTCACTTAAGGTTCAGACCTTTCTCCCCCCCCCCCCCCCCCCCCAAAAACACCCCACCCCAACTCAGAAGACTAGAAGCAGCTATTCAAAGTACATATTGTCCTATAGATCACTTTCCAGCAAAAATATAGATCCTTGTTCACTGTGTATTAGAAATGGAACTAGTGAAAAGGTCACTAGTGACATGAAAGGTATTAAACTGGTGGGTGCAATGTCACATTATCAGTGCGAGATAGATGACTATAGCATCATGTTATCAATGGTTGACAGCTAGCCAGGAAGAAAACTAAATACTCCTGTGATGGATAAATAGCAGCAATTAGGAGTCAAATCATACAGAGTTGTTCTTTGGGGCTTACTGTTTACATGAGTCTGTAATACCACTTGTCACTTGGCTAATCTTATTGAACCATATATCCCTCTCTAAAGTCTCTGGAGCCTGATGCCATCACAAAGATAAAAAGATAATTCAGGAATGAAGAAGAGACCATGAAATACTGTACAGAACAACTCCATTTGATTTCACTCCTAATTGCTCCTATTTGTACAGCCCAGTCTTGAGCGATCCTTGCACGTAACACCTGCACTGACACCACAGCACTCCACGATGCAGGACTGTGTTAGCTCGGCTAAAAATATCACTCGGGCAATTCTGTGATGCTTCAGTTCCTAAGAGCATGGCTCTGTGAAAAGAAATCCATCTCCTGACCCCTATCAGTGTCAGCAAAACGCATTAGCTCAGATTGGCAGTTCATTTGTTGACCTCAGCTTTCTCAATGAGAAATGAACAGGAGGTAAAGATAAGCAAGTCTGCTTGACACCCATTGTAAAAGGACTTACCCTTTCTTTTTACAGGGTCTTCTTTTCCTGAAAGCCATGGTTAAAAAGGTGCTTAATCAAGCAGCCGCCTTCCATCCTGTCATTGGCATCACTGGATCAGTTAAGAAAAACAGTGTCAGGTCAGCACAGTGTGTTTTTCCGTTAAGTGTCCAAGTTCTCTCTTTCACTGGCACTCGGATTTCCTCCCATCGATTTTTATACCTTTTAATTTACCAGGTAGAAATACAGACTGGTCTCAGAGCTTCTTGTCTCAAGGATGTTGCCTTCATTTGATATCTTCAAGAGATGTAGCAGTTTCACTTGAAGTTCATTTTTCTTTCACCCCCATGTTTAAAAAACGAGTGGTTTCTCTTTGATATGACCTGCAGATGCTCCTAAATAACCAATAGCGCAATGCTAGCAACATCTTAATACTAACCAGAAAATAATACTCCTCCACTTACAAATATTAGACATGGACTCATAGTTGCTAAACACAGACAAATTATTGCCATCATTCTTCTGTTTTCTAAATGCAAAGAGTAATCATATGCTCCCACCCTGAATGACTTTTATTTTAAATAAGGAAGAACAAAAGAAAGGTCCCCATAAGGTATACTGCAAATATCAGCAGCTGACTGAATCCAAAATGGTTGCCCATCTCTGTAGACTGCAAAGCCCTTGGATTTTGAAACAGATGTTACCCAGAAAACAGGCATACCCAGATTTAATTATTGTCTGCAGTCAGAATGACTGCTTTAGTGAGTGCTATGGAGCAAGGTCTTAGGTTTTGTATCTTCTATGTTTCGCAGATTGGAAGGGGGGACTTCTGCACTCACGTCTTTGCATGAGTTCACTGATGCACACAACCAAGGTGGATCCAAAAGGGTTGCATTGGTGCAGCTTCATCTCCCTCCCTGCTTTTGGACTGGATTGTGCTGCTGGAGCCTCTGGGAATTTTTTTAAATTGGAAGACAGTCCCCCCTTTTCCCCCCTGCTCAGAGTCATCTCCCCTTCCTCCATCCCCGACCTGCCCTGCTGCTTCCCCCACTTCTCCAGGGGCCGGAGACTCATCAGAGCAGCTTCCCACATGTGCTCCTGCGGGGATTGGGCAGTGTGGGGGAACCCATCCCATCCCCATAGCTGCTACCACTGTTCCCAGTTAAGCCCAGTCCCCGCACAGCCCAGCTGGAGAGGATAGGAGTAGCTCAAAAGCTTCCATACCCCCAGGACAGCTGGGAAAGCTGCATCTTGCTCCATTTGTGAAGAAGGAAGCAGGGTGCTGGAGCCATACATCCCCATATTGATATTAAAGGCATGCTAGCAAGCAAGTGCTTTGCTCCTGTTCATTCAAGAAAAGCAGCAAGAGAGCAGCATAAACCTAGCTGCACTGGAAAGGCCCCTCAGACCTATTGGTCTCTTCTGTCTGGACTTTAGGGGGTCTTCCCTTCTTCTCTACCTTATTGCTACAGGTGGGAGAGGAAATTATCCCACAATCTGCTTTTGCATTCCCCTGAGAGAAGTAAACTGAGGCACCAGTACCTCTGCTGGACAAAATTCAGGTAAGTCGTTTAGCCACAGCCAGTCTTTCAACATTTTGAAGGGATTTGTTATTTTTGTAAATATACTGGGTGGTAGCATGGGTTTAATTATTAGTTTTAATATTTGTATAGACCCCAACCACAATAGCTGCTTGTTTTTTCCCCCACTTTCCCCAGATTGAAATGCTGGATGTTAACATCATTTATCTGGTTAGCGTTTGCAGTTATGGAAACTTCCACCCACGTGCCATTGCAGGAAAGGATTGATAATGGTTGTAAGGGAAATGGGTGGCTTGAAACATTGGTGATATGGTGGTCAGAGGAGAAGTCCAAAGTAAATGTTTTTCTCAGTCTGTGTACAGAGAAGGACTGGTATTGTCTCCACAAATCCACACAGATGGGGATCCCTTTGGGTGGGATGTGCCACCCAAGGAGTTGTACCTTTCAGAGGCTTTCTCAAGAGCCAGTCAGATTTGGTTGAGTTGTCCACAGGCTCAGCTGTCACAGTCCAGAGCACAGCTCACACTCAGACCTTGGCTCTGAATGATTTTTGAGCAACGCATAGTAGAAGCATCATTGATTTACATTTAGGGTCCTTATTCTCCATTTGGTTACACATGTTATCCTAGTGGAATAACTCCACTGAAGGTAATGGATCCCCATGGTCTAAAACTTGTGCAAGAGAGAATTGAGAGCTATAACACCACTGCAGCATTAAAAGAAACAAGCCCCTTTGTAAATACAGATCCCTTTGGTAATGTTCAATCATATTAAGAGAAGAAAAGGAATGGTAAGTGAATCTGTGTTTGACTATTATCTGTTAGCAGTATTAATAACATGAAAGTCCTGCTCTAATTTGCTGTGCAGTTACGGTTATTGCAGTTCCTTATAATGGATGAGAGTATTACTGCCATCCTAAAGAGATCTTGTCCTGGGTCAGACTATCACAAGCCATTATTGCCACTGCCTCAAGAGGTGTTGTATAACTTTAATATAATGGCTTGAATAAATCTGAGAACAACTGTAAAACTTAACCAGAAAAATGCTTCTGTATTGAATAGGCAAATCAGATTCAGCAAAAAATGCAGACAATAAGATCTTGCTCTATTCCCTGTGGGAGAAAAGAAGTTGGTAACAGCAAAATTACTGTTAAAGAAACCTTGGTTCTGTTTCAACTAAAATCAGTGGAGATTTGCCTTTGACTTCACAGGAAGCAGGACCATGCAGCTCCTGAGTATGAGGCATAATCAGTAATCATAAAATCACTTTTGGAAAATGCATAGGTGCACTCCTCCTTGATCTCATGCTGTTCCTGTTGTAAGAGTTGGAGAGTTTCCTGGCTGATGATATTTCTTAGCAGGCATGTTGAAATGAAGAGACTCGAGTCTCAATGCTTCAGGCTGACCTCTTGAATCAGATCCAGAATTGAGTCCAGGGCATATTGGCTACAAGTCTTCTGAATATTTGGGGTTTTCTTTGGGACCATCAGTTATTGCTACACTTGGCAGAACTCCTCAAGAATGCCAAATCTTTACATTGTTTGTCATGAGTTATGTAAGAACATTTTACTTCCATCAGAAACAATTACTTCCTCATGGGACAGTCAGCAATGGGGATTCGCCAACGGGATGAAGCTACCTTAGTTTTGGTCCAATTCTGCAGAAAGCTAATTGCCATTTGCACACTGAGGTTGCTCAGGACCTTGTAGAAGGCTCTAGTTTCACGCTGAGGCCCTTCACTAGATGTCTTATGCACCTCCGAAGGGTGAAGAAGTCGAACTGTCCACTAAGGAAGCATCTTTATGTACAGTGAACCATTCTGCTATGGCAGTCCCAGCAGTTGGTTCCATTCTTCAAGTGAAAGTGAATTCCTTCATTTTGAGCGAGCTTCAAAATTGGACACCACTCCATTTAATGTTTGAACCCCTGCCCCAAGCAGGGCATTCAAAGGGACTCAGGTAGGCGTCTAACATCCCCACAGTGTCAGTGCAGAAACTTCAGTGATATGCGTATGTCTAGGAGCTCCATACAAAGGACACTGCCCTCCCCAGGGAATGCTGTAAGTATTAGGCCGGGGTGGGCAAAATACATCCCACGGGCTGGATCCAACCCACCAACTGATTTGGATCTGGCCTGCAGGGGGACACCTGCCAAGTCATAGATTTCATAGACATTAGGGCTGGAAGGAACCTCGGAAGATCATCAAGTTCAGCCCCCTGCCCGAGGGGCAGGAAGTCAGCTGGGGTCAAAGGATCCCAGCAAGATAAACATCCAAACGTTTCTTAAAGGAGTCCAGAGTAGGTGCAATTGACTGATTACAGCCCATCGCTGCCCCTGCATTGCTGCACATGGGGCCGAGCCCCACCTGGGGCAGCCTATGCCATGCTCCAGCCACTTTCACCAGCCTGGCCCTGGTGCAGCTTTCAGCAAGGCTGCTCCCAGTGTGGCTGCTGCTTGGTAGGGCTGTGCCAGGCTTTGAATTGTGCTTCAGATCCAGGACCACTTCGGACGCTTTGGCATCCGAAGCAGCATGCCCAGAGCAAAGTGTGGGCTCAGTTAAGATGTCCAAAGCTGTTCAGAGTGTCTGAAGTGCTTCAGAAAAGCTTCAGATGCCTGACGAAGGGTTTTTGAACCCGAAAGCTTGCTTAATAACTATTCTCCAACCATTTGGGTTGGTCTAATAAAAGATATCAAATTCACCCAAGGAACCTTGTCTGTCAGATGCTTCAGATGCTTTGGATGCTGAAAGTGAAAGTTAGAAGTGGGGGGCCATGGGAGGGGACCAGAGGAGGGAGGGAGAGTGAGGGGGGGAGGGGGAGCAGGGGAAAGACTGACGTGTAAGTGGCCAGTGAGAAGGATTTCTCTCTGGCTGCCTTTCCAATGACAGCATCTGGGGGAGGGACCTAGAAACAGCATAAAAGCCTCTGTTTGGAGGCATGCTGTGTCTTTTCCTAGCTTGTTCCCTCTCAGGAACTGCATGAGAAAGGAACCCTCAGACTCAAGCATCTCAGCTTGCTTGCTTTACTCAGTAGTTGAACTTGCCTGCTCCTTTTTGTTATTAGAAAGGATTGGGTAGGATTTAGCTTAGCTTAGCTATTCAATTACTATTACTATTCAATTCATTTCTTTTATATTTGCTTTTTTTTTTTTTTTGGAAACTTTGAAAAAAGTGGTTTACATTGTAATTTATTCCCTCTCAGGATCAGGCCTGAGAGACTGGAGGCAGAGTGTTTTTCTCGTGACGAATGTGCCCCCACAGGTAGTTGGGTTTTGTTGTCTTTGATAGAGTCTGGTGTGCAGTTTGTGGGGGTACTGGAGATAGTTGGCAGGTTTTGTGTTTTGAGCTGTAGGAAGTTGGCTTCAGTTCTGGTGATGAGGTTAGGTGCTTGTTTGAAT
>NW_005842560.1:115229-117116 GCF_000455745.1 Alligator sinensis | reverse complement strand
AGAGGCCCCAGCACCAGGAAGGGTGCACCTTAACACACACACAGTGTCACCCACCCACATCACCAGTTTTGCCTGTTAGCAGCCAGACGTGCAGGGCCCCAGAAGATAGACTCCCCCAGCGAGACACACACACAGCTGGCAGGCTTTGTGGCCTGAGCAGGGGCTACTACCCCTGCAGTTTTCAGCCCGCTGCGCCTTAACACACGCAGGCTCATTTGTGTCACAAGTTTTACCTGTCAGCAGCTTGAGGTGCAGTTCTCCCCAAAGCCCTGCACCTATCACCTTGAAACTTGGGTGGCTTTGTGGACTCAGTATGATACCACCCCTGAAGTTTTCAGCCCATGGTGTTGTAACACATAAACATGACAGAAGTTTTGCTTTCAGGAATTTGGGGTGCAGTTCCCCCAACCCCCCACACCGATCTTCTTGAAACTTGGCAGGTTTCGTGCTCTCAGCAGAGGCTACAGTCCCTGAAAATTTCATCCAAATCGGAGACAAAACAAAAAAGTTATAGATATTTCATTGATCCCCCATTATACCCTATGGCTGGATCTCGGAGGTGGCTCCAAAGCTTTGGAGCCGCTTCAGCCAGATCGAAGCACAAACTGATCCAGAGCTCCAGATCAGATCACTGGCATCTGATGCACCCAGATCGAATACCTGTCTACTCGCACAGGCCTACTGCTTGGCTCCTCTTGGATCCAGCAGCCACTCCTCCTCCTGGTCCTGCTGTGCCAGCAAGGTAGAAGGCAGTGAGGGCTGGAGCTGGAGCCCCACGCACTGGGGCAGGAGCCACCCGTCTGAAGAGTCCTCTTGGCCCAGAGCAGTAAAGTAGGGAGAGGAGCATACTGGGACCAGCCACGCCAGAAGCTATGAGCACGGACCAGGACCCCTGAGCAAATATTGGAAGCATCAAACTATTTGGCAACTGGTAGTTGCCAGCAGCAGGGTTGAGCTGAGCCGAGTACTAATGATATGAGTTCATTATGAATTTTTGTCTGGTACAACATGGCTGATGTCCCTCTGGAGCTGTAGACAGAGTCTGTTTGTTTTGAATGAGTCATTTGAATCACAAAAGAGCTCAGTCCGGGTTGAGGTATAAAAGCAGCTTTCCTGAGTTAATTCCCTGGGTTAGCATGGATAGAAATACTGAATTCCAAAATGGAGACATGTCCTGGACCCAGGCGTGCAATGAGTTGTTAGGGTGCTGGCACTAGACAAACTTGAATTGCTCTTCAGGACTTAGGTGTCCAACTCCCACCTAAAACCTGGTTATGCACCCACTGAGACAATTTGAAGCTGGCCCTTTGTTAAAAAAATAATGAGTGTCTATTATACTGTTTGCAAAAATGACAATTACATGATTCATAAGAAATTATTACGTGCCATCTAGTCTTTTTGTGTTACATAAAAACATGTTTTCATTCACAGTGCGTCTTCCAACTACCACATTAGTCAGAAGCACTCACACCATCAGATCCTCACCAGTGGTATGTAACAATCTCTCTTCTCAGCTATGGGTTAAAACGTATTGTACCAAACTTTGTAGGGAATCCAGAATTCGGTCACAGCAACTTGAGATAGCAGAACTTGAGTTGAATTTTATGCTTAACCTGCTGTGAAACGCAAAGAGCATTACAAATGATACTGCTATACTTCTGCTTCTATACAAAATTTGGAATGTGTGAAATTTGGAGCACAAAGTGGATTTGGTAGAGTTGATAAAGAGTGATGGCAAGGGAAAGGGACCTGCAATTTTTTTTTAGAAAATTAGATTGACGCGCTTGAAAGGACTGTTTGGAAGTTAAATCTGGAGCTTATCTTTACCCAACTATACTAAGTGAAATTAAATTTTAATGGCAACCCTACACCTACCATTCTGCAAAT
>NW_005842560.1:112169-115198 GCF_000455745.1 Alligator sinensis | reverse complement strand
GAATGCCAGCAAAAGCACCCCAGTACAGACCTGGGCCAATACTCCTAATCAACGTACAGCAGAGAACGCTCTACTTCTAATGCCAGCCCAATCGAAGCAGCAAACACATCCTTTGTACCTCAACAGATTAGATCAAATACTCAATAAAAAATGTAAAAAGGAAGTTACTTCTATTTAACAATCCTGACAAGTCTCAACAACACAAACTTCTGCACCATTATGAGTATTTTTCTTCCAAATACTTTTTAGGGGGACTTTTTCAATTTTTTTATAATCTGTTTTTTGATTTTTTTTTTTCCCCTTGAGAGTCTTTCTAAATGAAGTATTGAACTGTACTGAAACCTCTGCCTTCCTGAGCTGTGGCAGTATTTCATAGAAGCTGCTATTCACGTGCCTTATGCCTCACACCGCTCTACGGTCCAGGCTCCTGGGTCTTGCTCTGTATTCCAGGATGGGCCACACAATCTCAGCACTCATTGAAGCACCCTGTTGCCTCCTGGCTGGGGAATGCAGCCCGCAGAGCATACGGCATCTAAAGTGCACTTCCCAGGAATCTCCATTGCAGCTTGACCAGAACATGGGTCAGGTCTGACCCGGTGAGTCACCATTTTCCAGAGCTTTCTGGTCTGTGAAAATTTTCAATATTTTGACTTCTTGCCTCAATTTGGGATGACAACAAATTTCAGAATATTGGAATTTTCTCTTTATGCTCAGGGCAGCAGAACAAATAACCCCAAGAAACCAAGCAATGCTCAAATCACAGGCCCGACCTTTTGTAAAGGCTCTTATGCCATTTACGGCACTGCGTGACGTGTGTCAAGGTTTGGCATTCTGGAGGAGGTCCATGTTTTTCAAAGCACAGTGAATTTTGGGGAGGAGCAAAATCATCGGGCATAAACTGGAATCTTACCAATCCTTGCATGTAATGATCCTAGAGACAGTGTAGAATCAAAAATGAAGGCACATCCTGACCGCAGGTGGCACCAGTATCCAAAACCTAATAGTGGAGACATCAAGTTTGGTGCAAGGAGCAAGCTAAGGACTGCAAATACCAAGAAATAAAGCTAAGGAGAGAGAGGAGGGAGTGAAACGGAGACAATGCATTCTTCTGCAGTACCCAAGATATAAACCATGCCTTTCTGTTGAGAAGTGAGGAGGTAAAACTCTATGATTTGGAGGGAGAGGAAAGAATCTGCAGTCTGGATCTGTATCAGAGTTTAGACTATTACAAATGACCATAGGGGAGAAATCCACACACACTGAGATAAATCTCTGTCCTGGTCCCATAATTTGATGTACTGTATCTGCCTCAGACAGATACCCAAGGGTGTTGTCCTTTATACCCTGTGGCAACAGCTGTGCAGCTTGTCATGCCAGAAATTTTTTTTTTCCTGAATTGAATCCATCCTCTGCCACTGACTGCTCTGTATAACATTCAGTCAGTGCACAGCTCCTTACAAACATTATTGACTTAGGCTGTTTGACAGTCTGATAAGAGAAAATCAAATAGTGATGCTCCCATTCTATACAAGGGCCTATGCAGGCCATAGAGATGAAGCTCAATGTTTTCAAATTAGGCTGTCCAAACTGATCATCTCTTTACCAGAGGTGTGTGGTCTCTGCAGCTCCCACTGACTTCAGTTCCTGTGGTTCTTCATATCAGTTTCTCCGTCGAATCCTTGCCAAGGCCACATAGCAACATGGAAGGACCAGCCCTTTTTCTTTCCATAGTTGGTGGGAGTGCTGGTAGAAAATCTCACATGCTTTCCATGCCACCTTTCCTCTGACTGAAAGAGAAAATTACCACTCCAGCTTGGGAGCTCATCCCCCACAAAGGAGCATCCAGGAGCGCTGGGTGGAAGTCACCTGGAGGCTCTGGACCTGGCAGCTGCTGCAGGGAACAGGCCCAAGCACAGCCTGAACCTGGTGGGATGGCTGCACCTGTCTGGAAAAACAGCTGGAGGAAACCCTGGCTAGCCTGGTGGCCAAGAGGATGAATACCTGGTGACACAGTAGAGACCAGGGTTCACAACTCAGCCCTCATGGTGACCACTGAAAGGAGATGTAAGTGCCCTGTTTGGGGGCAAAAGAGCAGGGGCTGGGGACAACTTGGATATTTAATGTTGGTTGACACAACACACTGTACCATCTCTGGGGGAGCAGATTGGATATTCAAGTGTTGGTTGACACAACACACTGTACTATCTCTGGGTGCGTACCCATGACTCAAGTATGGTCCCTTCAGTGGCCACAGACACTACTTGAGGTTTTTCCTCTGCCCAAATAAAAGTGCTAGAATTATTCTGGGGGGCAGCATGTTGAGCTGGGGTTGCCTCCCCTAGAGACTTGAATCAGACCCAGTGCAGGGTCTAGGTCACATGCTGACCAGGGAGCCACATGTTGCTCAGGCTGCAGTTGGGGGGGCCACAAAAGGCATGGGCCACAGACCAAGGGCTACTTAATTTGCAGACAGTACCCACTACCCACCCCACTCCCTATCAAGCTGTCCCCTGCTACACAGATAACATAGCACACACTCTGCCCACCCCACCCCCCGCCACATGCATAATGCATAGCACCCGCTTCGCTCCTGGCAATACGCTCAACTACAATGCGGGCAACCTGCCTTCCTTGAACACAGCACAAGAAATCCAACACCTTCCTCTCCCACACGCATACACAAGTGTGCAGCTTGGGCACCCTGGGCCCTTCCCTCTGGGCCAGCCTGCCCCCAGGAACAGGGGAAGGAAAGAGAAGCCAAAGGAGGGTGGGGGAGCCCAAAAAATCTGGATGCCACAGCAGGAGCTATGACAGGGAGAGGAGGGGGCAGCCATGCCATGTCAGGAACTAGGAGGCCAACAGAGTAGATGGCTCTGTTGAACATAAGCACCTACATTTTGCCTTAGTCCTATGTTAGTAACTAAAGTTCCTTCGTGAATCCTGGCTTGAAATACCATGGTGATAGCTACAGTATAAAAATCTGACTTTTTCTCTTTCATTAGGCTAATGAATACTCATGGAAAAATCCA
>NW_005842560.1:103426-112138 GCF_000455745.1 Alligator sinensis | reverse complement strand
TGCTTATGCAGAGGCCATATCCCATGAAGAGGCTTTTCCATACTGCTTTTCCATCTTTTCCATATTAACACAAATACTACCACAAATAACCCCATCTTTTCCATACTAACACAAAAATTTCCATCTATGTTATAGAGATGAGTTAGCAGTAAGTACTCTTTCACACTGTTAGGTTGTTGTCTCTCTCTTATGTCCTGAGTACTGGCACTCACACCACCCTTGATATTGGTTTATTGTCTCCTTCTCATGGTGGTCTTTGCATGCACCTGTCTGCTCTCCCATATGTTTGGAACCAACTTCCAAAATCTTTTTGTCTAGCTTCCACTCTTGTATGATTTAAATCCCCCTTTAAAGAGAATACTTGGGCCAAATCCCCCTTTAAAGAGAATACTTGGGCCACTTGCCTATAAAAAATAAGCTAACTACACCCCAAAACGAACTCCAGAACCTAGAATTACAGACAAATGGCTGCACCATCTCTGTCACTTTGGTTGGAGGTCATGTCCCCTCCTTTTTCCTCTCTCTGACTTGTGTCTGTACATTTTTGGGGATTGGGAGTACATCATTTTTTGTGTTTGGACAGTGCCTCGCATGGACTGGATCTTACAGGAGCTTACTGGATCTAAATAATAGGAGTGCACCTGAAACAATACTTCATCTATCTAAACTATTGACAGGGCTGGTTTAGTCAGGGATGATCCTGCCCTGAACAGAGGGCTGCGCTAGATGACCTCCTGAGCTCCCTTCCCACCCTGCTTTTGTATGATCCTATTATTTAGTGAAGATGTACTGTAAAGGAGTGCAAAGAGTCAAATTCAGCCCAGATTCACAGAGCATGAAAATCCTTTCAGAATCAGTGATATTTCATAGAGCACAAATTGGGACAGAACTGCACAGGAATTCCACTGCAAAGACATTGGTGGCATGAAACGATGGGTTGTTTCAGCTCTTCTCACAACTGTTTCTATTAATAATTGTGCTGTTAATCACTTTTGCCTATCCAGATACAGCAGGAGGTGGCACCTGCATCTCTGGGTTCCTGAAGCATCTGTCCTATAGTGCTTTCCTGTACTTATGCTGGGAGCTGAGGCTTTTAGGGTAACTTTTTGGGGGGGCATTACCTTGAATAAGGAGGATAGAGTGAACCCAACCAGGTACAATGTTTCTGGTTTGCCCCCTGCACTGAGAAAGACCCATTATCTACTGTGCCTGTCCTGAGAAACTTGAACTAAAAGCTTCTGCCCAAGTGTTGCCACCGACTGGAAAAACAGCAGGAGGGGACAGGGTGATATACAGCCACGGCAAAGCTGAGGCATCCCGATCCACAGTGTGTGTTATCTTTGTGCTGAGAGTGAAATGCATCACTGTGCAGAGGGTCAGGTCGCTTTCATTTATGCCATAAAATAGGAATCCAGTGAGACAGAACAAGTTACTCTCACCCTTAGTGGAGACATGACCCTAAGATATGAGGGAGGAAAATGAAAACTTAGACTGCTAAAATTTTGGTTGATGATTATACTGAGCCTCAGCTTTTCACTTCTCTTTTCCTAACAGGAACCCCTATTGCTGATTTATCCTTTACTCTCCTCACATAGGTTCACTCCCTAACCCAATGCAAGCCCAGAGAGCACCCTCTACTAATCATTTTTCTCAGTATCCCTACACTGTTTCCTGCTCTCACACTAGCCACGAAGTCCCCATGTGGTTGGAGCAGAATAAATACACAGGCAAAGATCTCAGTGGACAGGCCTTACTATCATGGCTTGCCTTTTCATCAAGGGTTAGCTCTTTTATGGCTGTTGTCTATTCCTAAATCTCCTTGCATGACAGCATAAACTTTCAACTTCCATGACATCCCTCAGTAGTTTCTCTAACCAAGGACTGCATACAATCTAAGCACAAATGACTACTCATAGCAAAGAGATTATATGAAAAAATGGCATATCCAGTAAATGGCTGCTGTTTATATATATATGTATGTATATGTGTGTGTATATATGTGTGTGCATGCATATATATATACACACACACATATATATGCATATATATATACAATACATATACATGCATGTGTATGTGTGCGTGCGCATGCACTTAAGAGCTTATATCAGTATAAGTATATCAAAAAGCTCTTACGTGCATATATATATATATGCACGTAAGAGCTTTTTAATCAGTGTTCACAGCAGCTAGTCAGCATATTATACTGGGGGAGACACTGGCTGGCCAGCAGGGAGTGTAGAAGCCTGTGGGGGTTTGGGGGGTTGGACTCCTTTCTCTCTTCTGCTGTCAGGCAGTATTTATACAACCTTGGATTAGACATTTCTAATTAATGTGGGATTCTAGTTAATGTAGGATTCTCCATCTGAAACCATGGGATTTATTGCCTAAATCCAAATCTTTATTGAATCAGAGGAGGAAAAGGAGGGTCAGGCCATTTGTGGAGCCTTAGCATCACTTATACTTTTTGCCTGGAATCATTATTGGGGCCAGAACATAAGTTTGGCTTCATCCTGGACTAGGTTACATTGGCACATGTGACTTATGCATTTATCTGCAAAAGAAAACTCCATACTCTAGACTGGGCGTGAAAGATGAAGTCCTTGATTAAGGATCTTGAGCACCTGAAACATCCCTGTGCGTAATGCTTCTTATTGACTAGCTCTAGGTAGCCCCCTGCTCACCACCCTCAATCCCTGAATATCCCTTTGGAAGTCCCTAACTTTCCATGCTGGTACGCAATGTGGGGTACCCAGACCTGTTTTTTGTCTTCCTCCTGAGGCTGGGCAATTATTTTCAGGCATTATAATGCCTAAATGTAAATGTTGAAGAGACAAACCTAGATGTTGCCTTTAAAATACTTTTCTTTAAAATGAATATTTTATTGAAATTAAAAAAGAGTTTCCAAGAACACAATGATATGTGCTTTGTATGTGATGGAATATGGCTAATCTCTAAACAGTTTTAAATGGCATTGCTAGCTGAGGTGGCTGGGAATTTTCCTCTGAAAGAGTTTTTTTGTCATTGCATTCCCATTTCTCAGAAATGAGAAGTCTCATTGATGCTAGTTTTGATTAATTTCTCCCTATCCTTACTTTTAGTTCCTGTGGATTCAGTGGTGGAAGAAGGCAGAACAAGGAATGATGATCTCAGGTTGTAGCAAGGGAAGTTTAGGTTAGATATTAGGAAAAACTTTCTCATAAAGAGGGTAGTAAAGCACTAGAAAAGGTTACCCAGAGAAGTGGTGCAATCTCCATCCTTGGAAGTTCCTGGCTAGACAAAGCCTTGGCTGGGATAATATAGTTGGGGCTGGTCCTGCTTTGTGCAGGAGGTTGGACTAGATGACCTCCTGAGGTCCCTTCAACCCTAATTTGCTATGATTCTGTGAGACAGACAGATAGATAGATAGATAGATAGATAGATAGATATAGGCATGTATGTATATATTATGTATGTATGTTTGCATATGTATATTGTGTGTGTATATATGTGTATGTATATATATATAGATGACCTCCTGAGGTCCCTTCAACCCTAATTTGCTATGATTCTGTGAGACAGACAGATAGATAGATAGATAGATAGATAGATATAGGCATGTATGTATATATTATGTATGTATGTTTGCATATGTATATTGTGTGTGTATATATGTGTATGTATATATATATAGGTATGAATGTAGTATGTGTGTGTATATATTAACATTTTCTGTCAGGCAGCATCCATTTAAATCATTTGCTCTTCTGTATCAGTGTCCTTTAATCTTTGTCAAATCATTTATTTTGATACCTCACTCTGTGTGTGTGTGTGTGTGTGTGTGTGTGTGTGTGTGCGCGCGCGCGCGTGCGCGCGCCTAGTTACAGGTATAAAATATGTATTTGCAATATCTCCTTTTAGTCTCAGGCCAGACCTCTTAAACCAATTCTTAAATAATACTTAAAAATACAGTCTTCTTATCATTAAGAATAACTGATGTCTCATATATTTTTATAGCTGTTCTACTTCAGAGAGCTAAACACAATGACCCAGATGGAAAACAAACAACAACAAACCTTTGACTTCAATAGAGCTGTGCAAGTGTACGTGAGGTGAGAATCCAATTCATACAGTATCTTCTACACAGTAATATAGAGGAGTATAAAAGCACAATTTTAATTTTTTATAATATCACCAGAACTGCTCAATTATAACAACTCTGTGATTGTAACTACCATGCATTATCAAATGGATCATATACCTCTAGTGACCAGTCAAAAATTGGATGAGCATCTACTAGTCAAACCATTTGGTTTAGCAATTGAAGACTTGGAAGCTGTTAGAATTTAGTAAAATGAAAATCCATTCTACTAGCCTTGTAGTAATCTTATATTATAATTACATTTTTTGTAAATCCATTTTATGGTAATCTTTGTGGAAAAAAATAGCTAAGTTCTCCAAGCTGTGTGAAAGATTCACCCTGTCTTTGTTCAGAAAATTATATGTTTGTCTTCACTACTCACTGTGCCTTGGGTCAGTAACTAGACTTAGGTTGTAATTATAACTCTTTGTTTTTACAAAAGCTAAAACTCATGCAAAACTCGCCTGCTTCTGGCTTCGCTGCAATATCAAAACACAGGCTAGGCTCATGAAAAGACATGCTACGGTTCAGTGCAGTTTTGTGCTAACCTGGGTTGCCTCGTGATTTCATATCAAAATGAAGACAAAGTTACCGTGTGCCAAGGCTGGATTCATTGGAACCTGATTCTCAGAGGCACTGAGTTGCATACCTTCAGCTCCCAATGAAATTTGGTGGCCCTGTAAATGGTTTGGCCTCTGAAAACCAAGCACTTGGGGTTTCTCAACACTGACAGGCAGACTGGATTAGAATAATACAGTTTAAAGTTTGATTCAAACTGAGAAAGACACCTGTGTCAGGGCTCTTCAGTTAAGCAGTGTCTTGAGTTAGTAAGGACCTGACTCAGGTTAAATAAATGTAAATCATTAATGAACATCTAAAATGGTTTTCACTGGTATGAAAAGCTATCTTTTGTTAAAATGGTGGAAGTTTGTATGGAGTATACCAAGTCTTGGAGCTTTTTATGGACTTTAAGGAAAGGTAGTATTTATATCTACTTGGTTACCTATATGCTGATGTGGACAAAACCTTGCCTCTGTAACATAAATGCTTATATGGCCTTAATAGAACAATAATGGAGCACCTCACCCCATCCTCGAATAGGAAAGGGCTATTCTCTCCATTTTACAGAAGGGAAACTGAGGGACAAAAGGACCAAGTATTTTGCCTACAGTCAGACAGGAAGCATGTTATGGAGCAAGGAAGTGATCCCAGTCTCTTGAACCCAAACTAGCACTCTAATCACTAGGTCACTTGCCCTCTTTCTCTGCTTCTTGTTCCTGTAGTTATAACATATCACGTTTATCCCTAAGAAGGAACTAAGAGCACCTTATAAACCTGAGTTTTCTGCAGTTCCCCTTCCTTTCAATGCCTTCACTAAATTGGCTGCTGTGGTTGATATTTTTCAAGAGGACTGAATGTTAATGTAATGTGAGTTGCAAAATCTCATCTTGTTGGCTTCCAAAGAGGATATGTTAAAAAAACCCACAAAACCTGCCCCCAAAACCCATCATGGTGGAAGATGTGCATTGAATACCTGTGAGAGCTGGAAAGAGACATTTGTGGGTTGAAAATGAGATGAAGTGCTACAGCATCAGATTACAAACAGCCTGCAGGGGTCTGTCTTTTTTCTTTGTTAAACGTTTTTTCTTTCGTGTGCATTCATACATCTGTGTACATACACAGAACCTGTGTATACAGATATGCACTTATGTATATGTACGTGTGTGTACGTATACATATGTATGAGCGTGTATATTCAGTCTTCAACACCAGTTTAGAAGAGAAGCCACATCCCACAGTGCTCTGCACCCCTGTTTTCTCATCCTAGGCACCCCTCTGCCCAACTCTGGCACTCAACAGTATCTCTGCCCAAGGCATCAAAATTGCTGGTTATTTCTTTGTGCACAGGTGCCTGTATATGTATGCATGTGTGATATACATAACATATTTCTAAAGAGAAAAATAATGCTGATGGTTTGAAACAGAGGCTATTTCATGGTATTGTTTCCCAGGTAGTGAGAAATACACAGCTCTTTTTCTTGCACAGAAAACACGGGACCTTTTCAAAAGAAATGACAGAGCTTAATATTCAAATTAGGGGGACATGGGCACAACCTATCTCAGCATAAGAGCTGTCCACTGCACTAGGGACGTATGCTGCATGTCAAAAAAGGCACGTGGTTGGGATCTGGAATTAAAACAACCCTTGACACTGTAAAGCACTTGAGCTGCCATCTGGAGATGCAGTCAGGAGAGAAAAAGGAAAAAATAATCTGTGGGCAGGCTTCTGACAAAACTGCTGCTTGTAGCTAAGCAAGAATAGGAGGCCAATGCCAAGATTTTGCAAAGATTTTCAAAATTGGGTGCCTGCCATTCAGCTCCAACAGCCATATTTTGGCACCAAAATTAGTGGCTTCACTTTGCAAAGCCCTCAGTACCCAGCAGCTCCCACTGAACTCAGCTGCAACTACTGCGATTCGGGGTACCTGTAATTGCCCTACATCCAGCGTGTTTTCCCAAGTCTGAACAACTGATTCGCACAGATGTGCTTCATCTGGAACTGGGACATATGGTTGGAATAAATGTAATTATCACAGTCGAAAAACAAAAACAAGATGGGATGCACATATTCTAAGTAAGTTACTGTACTGTGCATCTTAATAGGAGTGTCTATACAAATGCTGTTCAGTACATCTTTCTGAGGGATGAAACAGATGGAGAATATGGTAATTTTAGAGAAAAAAGAAAGGAAGAATGCATACATTTCTTTTGGCTTTATATAATAGCCTATGATGCCTGAAGTTACATTAGACAGGAGAGCAGTTTCTGAGCTTCAGGAGTACAAAACTACTGCTGGCTGTGGCCAGTTCAGAAGGTTTAGGTTGGGATCAGTTCCCAGTTCTCTTCTGCTCACAGCTTCCCATTAGCGATAAATGGAGCTTACTTGGCACAGCAAAAACATGTCCTTCCTTAGGTGGTGAAGCCGTCACTAAAACACATGCTTTCCATGGGCTTCTAAAAGATTCCTGACTTACCCAGGCAAGCTTCCAGTATAACATAGCCTCCATTTCCACATGAAATGAGATTGAAAGCCTCAGGGCTGTCTCATCTGTTGTGTGTAGTGACTGGGAAAGAAGGAAACAGCTCATCCAGGGAGCCTATATGGGAAATTTAAGAAGGGTAAAATGTAATGAGACCAGAACACCACATTTCTTATACTTGCACCTGCATGAAAGGTGCTGTAGGTGCTTCAGTACCTGCACTGGGCCGGGGCCTCAGGTTTAATGATCACTCTAACCCCATTCCACCTTTAAGACATCTAAATCTTGGCAGCCATCTCACCACAGCAGCGTGACCCCATTCTTCTCTGTGGAGACCCCTTTTGTGACTCCAGAAGATGATCCCATTCCACCTAGAGATGGACATAATTCTTTTATTCTCTCAATACAGGTCCATCATGTCAGGATCCAGCTCAGTCAGAGAGGAGATGTCAGCCTGAACCAGTGTGTCTGACTGCCAGGAAGTAGCATTGACTTCGGCCCCAACCACCAGGCAATGGACTACACGTGGCTGAGAGCATACTCCACCGCTGCTATTGAAGCTAGTCAATGGGGTGAGAAGGAATACCAGCTGCTGGGGCCCGGTCTAGCCCATAGGCAAGTTTTTAGGCCAGTTATCTGACCTAAACAGTGGGAAATGTGAGTTCAAGCCCCCGAGGCTAAATGGGTCCTATAACCCAGGTCTCCTGCTCTTTGGGCAAATGCTGTAACAAGTATGCTGTTGGGCAAAACATAAGTGAACTCACCTCCTCCTCCCTTTTTCCTCACCTGCTGCATGAGCTCAGCTTCAGCCAGTTACTGTGTGTGGAAGTTTTCTACATCCAAATAATCAGGGACATATGCTGAATTCAAGTACATCTTAAATGGAACAGAACTTAGGCAGAGGCAGATATCCAGGAGGCCACTTTGGATTGCTTCTAAGAATGTGAGCCAAGCCTAATCATAGGCCAAATCTATTACCTAAGGATCTTTGCAGGCCAAAATGGAGCTAGGTAAGGGATCCAGACATTTTAGTCATTTTAGGCATTTATACACATGCTCTGGGAGTGGGGAGGGGGGAGAAGGTGCTTTAATTAGAACATCTCCAAGAGCTTCTCTAATTAAAGCACCTGGAGCATCTCATGTATCAGCGTCCCCATTCCATGAACTTTACTTAAAAAGCCCTCTCACCACCATTTTTTAAGATACACGAGACACTGGAGTCTGCTGAAACACATTAATTACCACGCTCCAGCAGACTCAGTGAATCTTTCTGAGGGATGAATTAACAGAATATAAAACAATCCATTACTCACATCTGCTCCAACCACTGTAATTACAGCATTTTGGAGCAGCCTCGCTGCTCGTGTATAGGCGCCCTTTGTGACTGCACCGTGGGGTGGTATAGGATTGCAGTTACTGACTTGGACTTGGACACTTATTTGCCATGTAAGTGTCACTTAGATGCCTTGAAGGTGGAATAGGATCTGAGCCAACAGATACAACTTCACAATCCATCTAGAACCAGGCTGGAAAGTTGGTGCCATGCTAATT
>NW_005842560.1:78292-103395 GCF_000455745.1 Alligator sinensis | reverse complement strand
AAAGAGTGCCACCTACTGATTTAGCTACAACCCTTCCTGCAGGTTTTTCTTGAAGGCTCCATCCAAGTGCTGACCACGTCTGCCGCAGCCTAGCAGATCTTTAAATACCTGGAAAATGGTTGGGAGGAGTAGAAGGGAGATGAACCAGGAGCAAAATGCATTTTTTTCACCACTGCATTGTCTGTCTCAAGAAGTTTGCTGCACGCATATCACCTCATCACATCCATTCACTCATGCCTAAACATAAATGTTTAAAAAAAACAATAAACTAATGGAGCTATTTCTCCCAGAGGTTTGGAAGGAAGATGGGAAGAAAATGTTGCTTTTTATTTTTATATACTCGGGAAGCTCTTGGATCCTTCATCAGTGGAGGCCACATAAATGCCAAAGAAGACAGAAAGGTACAATCAAGTTGGAAGCTGCACTAATATTTAAATGTCATGCCAGAATGCCAAGGCAGAGATGCTCACTTAAAACCTTGAGCAATGCTGAGCGTATATTCAAAATTAGGAGGCAGCAAGAGTTTCTAGCAAATGAGCAGGGTTTTGAGACTGATTCTCTGAGAAGAACTGGTAAGATCAAAAGATGTTCTCATCCTGAGGTCTTAATGTGTGACCAGTGTACAGACTGTGTGTCAAAAAAGTTTGGCCACCCATACTCTGCATTCTAATCTGTGTAAGGTCTGGCTTTGCTCTGAGCCGTAAGAAATCACAATGATTCATATCACATCCAAAAACACTTTTTGGATGCTCTGACTAGCAAAGACTTAATCTGGAAATGTATGGTAGATTAACCCTGAAGATGTCCACACCCAGACACCATCTATTTGCTATGAATCTATTAGCATACTGTCAATCTGGGCCCCCAAAAAAAACAGAATAAGAAGGAACAGCCATCTTCATATGCATTAACAACTGACCTGAATATAATATGCCTGTTTTTATTTTCATAGACAATATCAACATAACTGCTTTACTTGGTGCTAGCCTGGTTCCCCAAACGTGAACATGACAGCTACCAAACACAGACTACGTGCATGTAGGCAGATGTGTAACTGCCCTAAAATGTCTATGGCTGTATGGGAATGGAGAGCATTACCACTCTCCTGGTGGTCAAAAATAAAAGATTAAGTCCTTACATAAGATGCAAACTTGTAATATTATCCTGTGTATTATAATAGCATCTAGGGTTAAAAAGTTGCCATTTTTGTAGGAAGAATGTTATCTTTTTTTAGCATTTTTATTGGTGGAACTAATCACTGCAACACTTTAAATCTTAACTTTTTTTATAAATGTCTTAAAGTTTGGTATTAGATTTGCATGAGAATCCAAGGAGGAACCTCATACAGAATTTATAAATTCTGGGCTAGCATCATAAAGCAACCACACTGAGGTTGCACCACTTCAAAATGGTTTTTCCAATTGCCATTGCTGGTTTGAGGCTGTCAGCCTCTCACTGCCTTTCTATGGTACATACAAGTGATACATTTAGCATTAAATCAATCAAGGTTCAGTTGATCTAAATGCCTGATCATGCACGCATTCACAGGGCTTATGTCACCCCCAAAATAGTGTGCCCAATCTAAAGTTAGTTCACCTCAGAAGTGAACTAACTTTAGATAGATAAAGGGTTAACCCGATCTAGGAAGGGTTCTCCTGACCTAGGGATTCATAACACATTCATGCTCCCCAACCTGCTAGCCTCTCCCTCCTACCCAGAACTGCCAGCCCCCCTCACCCCAATTCCACCAGTCCCCCCCAGCCCATAAATTGCTTACCTCTGACTGCCTGCACTGGTCCTACCTTAAGTTTAGGCTGCTTAGTTTAGTCCCACGAACACTCATTCATAACCAAAGTTAATCAAACTACTAATGCAAAATAGGTTAGTTTTCAGCCTCTAGTTGAGTCTCTCTTGGTATTTCCTGTTTGAGCTTATAGACAGGATCTCTTACAAATTTGTAAGGGAGCTACAAGCAAGTGCTTGTTTCTTACAGCTGCTTTCAGGACATACTTGAACCTCATTTCCAGTCCTCTTAGCCTTCCCTAATTTCTTCCTTTTGCCAGAAAAAGGTTGCTCTATTGCTACTAATGCCAGCACTAGGGGTTTGCTTAGGAAATAGAAAATGGATATACTATATGATGTGATCACAGTGATTACATTATAGATAAACTGTGATTGCCAAAGCCTTTGTTACTTTATTGGTTATGCAGAAGTTATAGCAGGGTGGCACCTTAGAGACCCACTGGTTCAGCTTTTGTAGGCAATAGCCTACTTTGTCAGATGCTATGAATGGCATAGTAGCAAACTATTATGTAATAGCCTAGTACTAGGCCTACTTCCATGATGAAGTAGGCCTTTGCCTAAGAAAGCTCATGGCTCTCTGAACTAATTCATCTCTAAGGTGTTACCCTGCTCTACCTGACTTAACACAGCTAACCACCTCTTTATAGGTTTTATATTATTCTTTACTCTGTGATTCCACATGGTGTGGTGGGACAGTAGGGGGCGCTCCTGTGCTGAGCCACCCGCCTCACTGCTACTGACCAAAACCAAGCCTTGAGTGCCTCCCTTAGGGTGCCTATGTCTGGCCGACCCCCTTCCTGGAGCACACCTGCAAGCCTGGGGTAACCGCTGCCACCACCCAGGGCCTCATCTTTGTCAGGGCTCTGTGCCTCCCCCTACTCCCTAGGGTACACAGACCTTGTAGACCTTGTGGGTGCTTAACCCACCGTGGGATTGTGGGGTGCTGCTTATAGCCTGGAGCATTAACAGTAGCCTCCCTTAGTCAGCCGAGCAAAGGGAGCAAGAAGGCGTGTCCCATCCCTCTCAAGCATGTACAACATGGCTTGCTATAACAGATAGCTTTATTGCTTCTGGAGGGTAGGTGTGGGGAGGGGTACTAGTCAGAGAAGTATCAAAAGAATAACCCTGAGCAAACAGAAGTGGCTTGGTAACCTTTGGATACACTTCTTGATGACTTCATCTTGAGATACTAGCTAAAATTCAGTTAAGTTAGTCACAAGTTCATCCAGGGACTGAATGAGTCTGTGCTGGAGGCTGCATGGCTTGCTGGCTGTGTTCCAAGACATGTCTCTCAAAGATGTCTGCTCCCCTTCCTCATCAGGACCCTTTTATACACCTGTTGTGACCTCATCAGTGAGTTCCCACCAGAAGCAGCCGCATTGGCTGCTGACCGGTGCTTTCAAATATCATCACCTTACCAGGTGAGAGGACTAGTCACATGACCTGCAGAGGTGGGAAGTTTAACAATAGGCCTGCCCACAGGGAGCATGAACTCCCCCCTCCCTAGGGCATCCCCTAGGTAACCAGGTGGTTGCCTAGCAGCTGGGTTGATAGACACATGGGCAGAGAGAGGGAGAAGAGGAAGACAGGCAACCCAAAAAGAGGGCCAAAAGATGGGGCTGGTATGGAGTTCTTTCACCCATGGTGGCATATGATGCTGCAAAAGGAGTTATAAAGCTAGAAGTGGGACATCAAACACTTAGGCAAAGATCCTCAAAGCAACCTGAAGAATTTTCATGCCTAAAGCCAATCACACGTAATGGGATCCAAATTTTGACTTAAAGTATGTGACAGCCCTTGAAACAAGCAATGCCATTATTACTTTCCACCCAGTAATAAGGGTGAGAGAAAGAATTCAAGTACTTTGAAGAGAAATGATGTACAATTCCAGGCAGGCTTCCCTTTACTTCTGCTGCACTTTGTACCTGAAAAATTTGCACCAGTCCTGAGAAGTCAAGATCTATATCAGAGGACTTCTGCCTGTGGCTGAATATCTAGATTTCAATAGCAGGTATCATCAACATTATCAGCTGCAGCAATCCCTCGATACCAGGATGATCTCTACCGAGCATCATTGATGGATCTTGAGCTAACTTATAAATCCAATCCCTGAGCCACAGATCAGTCTCCAGAAGTTGCAGGTCTTTCCACAGGGGAGAGTAGGCTGCAGGCTGAGGTTATTCTCCTTCTCCTTCCTCTGCTTTCTCTTCTCTGCTTCCAGGGCAAGATGCCTTACCTTGAAATGGGCTGACACTTGGTTGAGGTTGTGGCACTGTTGGAGTCAGTTGGCAGCCAGCTCTTCCCAACTTGGCATCCATTTTCTTTATATATGCCTTTAGTGTCTATTATTTCCTCTGGCCATAGTGAGATCTCAGGCCATTACTAAGCTGGGAGCAGAGCATTTGTTTTGGTAATTGAGAGTCAGGGATCTGCACACAATGTCCAGTCCAGCAAAGTTGGTGTTTGATCACAGTGCAACTGAAAGAGCAAAAAGAAGAAGCTTTTGTCCCAAAGGTGCTAGCTAGCTTTGAAATACCAGCAGCATGATTGTGTGCATCTTCAAAATATAATTTAATGATGCTGTTTAGTGTTGCTTAATCTGTCTTCACTCTCTCATTCACTTTGAGGTTTGCACTTAATATTGCTCCCATTCTTTATATTTCCCCCTGCCAGCATTCTTCCCCAGTCCTTCATGGTCTTCACCTGCAGTTTTGTCACCTCACTTCAAACAGTCGTGCCCAAAGAGATCCCCTGTCAGAATGAAATTCATGTAGTGCACCCAGACTCTATGGAAAGGTTAATTTGAACGCAGCAGTTCTGAAAGTCACTAGTTCTGAGTTGTGCCCTCCAGGTATAATCAGCGATTGAGATTTGCTTTGATAAATGTAATGCTTATAACTTGATTCAGTGGGCTGGGAGGGGACTGAACCAACTTTCTCCAGCTCAAAGAATGTTTTCTCTCTCTGGCTGTGTGTTGGTTTTCAGTGAATTAATCTCTTATTAAAGGCAATTATTTTTCTAACTTCTGTCTAGACACAACCCTGGAGCAGCAGTAATGAGTCAGCAGTAAACTTGTGTGTTTGGGGAAAATGAGTTAAAACTGAAGGAAAATATGTGGTTGAATCGAACACAAGCTTTGCTGCCACCGAGGCCTTCTCTGCCTTAGAGGCCAGTTCTGTAGTCACCACTGGTTTGAAGCTTCCAGCAAATTTGACTTTATTTAGTGTATATGGTTTTGGCATATTGTTTCAACTATCTAAAGACGATGTCATCGCCAGTGTGGAGAACTTGAAGGCCACCGGGTATCTCTGTAAATGGACACAAGTCAACAATATGGGACATGGTTTGAGCTTGTCCACAAGGGCATTTGTCATCATTGCAAAGGCCCCATTGGTATATATTTGAGGCACAGTGACCCTGTCCAGTTCAAAAACAGTTAAGCAGTGCAAAATAATGGCATGACCAATTAAATCCTGGTTGACTGACTGTAGGGTCAGAGATGACGTGGTGATTCAGTGAATTTGATGAAAATTCCTCATGAAGGATGGCTTGAGAATTGAATGCATTGGCTGCATCCAGATGTGTGTGGACATTTGGTTCCCTGGGCACAAGTAGCTGTAGTGCACCTTGAACTGCTGCTACTTGTCCCTGGGGAATGCCCATGTCATGTGCGCTTTGGCATGCAGCAAGTTACCCCGGGTGGGGTAGGGGAGGCTGGGAGTCTGGCAGCCTTACCTGGGGTCCTGGGGGTCTCCCAGGGCTGCAGCAGCGGCAATTCTGCCACACAGAGCCTGGCCAGCAGCCAGAGCATGGCTCCAGGTGGCCCAGCTCTGCTTTTGAGTGGTGTACACTGCCTGTGCATGCACTGCTCTGCTTTTTTTTTTCTGTGGGTTTTTTTTAACTCCTGGATATCCAGGGATCAAAAAAACCCACGGGGGAAAAAAGAGGAGCAATGCATGCACAGCCAGCGTACCTCTAACTCGGTGCCCCACCTTCAAATAGAGATAGGTGGCTAAACAGGAGTGCTGTGAGAGGGCTCTGCAATTATCAACCAGTTCCCTCTGTCCCCTATAAAGTCAGGCCAGGACAATATAACTATATATACATTTATTAATTTACAGATTCACAAGGTCTAGAAAGGGTGATAAACACTTATATACATACAATGTACAATCTTTACACAATACTATGCTCTCTATAAATGGAGACCCAAAGTTACACTACTTTCAATGGCGATGAACCCTGCACAGGTGAGCAGCTGATATAAAACTGGTAAACCACAGGTGAGTAGAGGTGAACAACAGGTAAGTCTGGTTAAATACAGGTAAACAATTGATAGATACAGACTAACCCAAATAAATAACAAACAGTCAATAGGTACAGATAAATCTGGGTAAGTACAGGTAAATTATGGTAGACCCCAGGGAAGGTATCAACCAAGTGTCGCTATCCCAACTATATTCATACATATAATAACATTGAACAACAAATTACACTATGAATAACAAAATATAAGGAGTGTCAGTCTCAGATTAAACTTAACCCTTTAAGCCCCCCAGGGCCCAGACTGGTCTTAGTGCACTGGCAGTGCTCTTGCAACAAGTAAGGAAGGGGAATTTCCCCGGTGTTTTTGCCCCATGGCGTAGGCAGTTCACCTTCCAAACAGCTCACCTGAGAGGCCCAACCTGGGTGTTCACTCCCCTGTGGGAGATCCCATGTTCCCCGGTAACTCACGCTTGGGGAGAAGTCAGGTGGATGGACTATGCCTCTCGCTCCCACTGCTTCTCTCTATCAAGGTCTATAGGGCCAATGGCTTCCCAGGGCCACTGCCCACCAATGCCCTGTGCACTGCGGCGTGCACCGAGGGCTTTGCCTTCTGTGGGGAGTTGTAGGCCTGGGCCACCTTGTGTGGTACTGGGGCTCAATCTGCTCCTGGACCCTCTGTGCAGTGTCATCTTCACAGAGCCACTGACACTGTGCCAGTGGCTGCAGGCCCAAGCTGTCTCAAAGAGCTCCAAGGGCCTCTGTTTCTTGGTGCACTCCCCGTGCACCAAGAAAGCCTGCCCACTTGCCACGGAATGAGGGACCCAAGCTGCCCAGTGCAGCTCCCAGGGTCCCTGGTCCATGTCGTGCACCGCTCGTGCACTGGGGGCCTGGCCTCAAGCCAGGGGTTGGGACCTGAGCCACCCACAACAGCTCCCAGGGTCCTGGTTCCATGTACGAAGCCGTGCATCATGCTCCTGGCTGCCTGCCAGGGGTTGCAGTCCAAAGGTGCCTTGAGTGGCTCCCAGAGTTGGGCCCCATGTGCCGTGCTGCGCGCCGGCTGGGGCTGGATCATCAGACTGGTATGGGGAGTCTTTGGGGCTCTTCTTGGCACTGGCTCCACCTCCTGGGCAGCTCTTCCCAGCTCTTCTTCTGCCCCACTCTCTTCTCTGACCCCAACGCGTCTGCCGCATGCTGGGCACACTGCTTCTTTTATTCTCTCTGGAGGCTCCACCCCCCAGAGAGCTGTCAGACCTGCAAAGTGCAGGCTCCAATCCGATCTGGGGCTCTTCACCTCGCCCTGAGTAGGGGTAGGGCAGGCCTACCTGAGTAGGGGTAGGGCAGGCCCCTCCCAGCAGTTACCTGATTTGTGGATATGTTCCACCAATTACAATGAAGGTTTTCCAAGCCACTACAGAGTTGACTAATTAGCTCTGCAGTAAAGCATCACTGTCTACATGTGCATCCATATTAGGCCACAGTAAATTAATTGACTCTGCCATAAGATAGTTGTCCCAGCCGCCTGCGGAGGGTTCAGGATTGAGAGTATGGTCGGGGGTAGAAAGGTAAGAAAAGTTTATTGACTTAACAAAAACACAACTATGCGTAGTAACAAGACAAACAATGACAGACAAGAAGAATTCATGTCAGCAACTTATCGGCAGTCCCCTCTGATGCCAGATGTACAACAAGTTTCTCTTTCCACAAAGTTCAGCAAAGTTAGGTGTCCCCGATCAGCGCTGTCCGAGAGGTACCGGGAAGAACCCTGGAATTCAGTTCAGTCCTTGGGCTTCTCAAGATCCATGGGCCCACTGATCCATGCCAACAGCTAACTAATCCTTTTGACAGAGCTGTATCTTCCTTCAGAATGATTTCCAGATATTCCAGCCAATTTATAGCTTCTGAATAGTACTGATAACTTACAGCCACTCAGATTCTTTTTAATTCAACTGTCCTTAGACTGACCAATAGCAGTACAAACCTTGCATTCCTTTGATAAGGTAATTTTAACTATGCCACAGGACCTTACTAGTTCAAGGCTTTGCTAAATTTACTCGGCCTTACTTTATACAAGGCCTGACTGCATCTTAAACTTTAATTAGGCTCTTAGCAACAACATACAGCTTAATATCTAAGCAAATGCAGAAAAACACTTGGTCTAATCTTCATAGAGCCTTCAGCAAGCACCTTTATTACACAGACACAGTTTTCAGCTGTCACAATAGTACTGTCAGGAACTGTCAGGGGGTCCCTGGGAATGCCTGTGCCATGCACACTTTGGCATGCAGCAAGTTACCCTGGGTGGGGTAGGGGAGGCTGGGGCCATCACTAAGCTGGCCCTGGCAGCCTTACCTGGGGTCCTGGGGGCCTCTTGGGGCTGCAGCAGTGGCAATTCTGGCTGGCAGCCGGAGCATGGCTCCAGGTAGCCCAGCTCTGCTTTTGAGTGGCATGTACTGCCCGGGCTTGCACTGCTCTGCTTTTTTTTCTGTGGGTTTTTTAAATCCCCGGATATCCATGGATCAAAAAAACCCATGGAAAAAAAAAGTTATAGCGGAGTAATTAAGTGCAACAAAATGCACATTTAGGTAGTGACAGGGTCTGGCTGGGGCATGAGGGTGCTAAAGTGTGGGGGCTGCCTACCACACGGCTCTGCACTTTAGCAGTCTTGTGCCCTAGCCAGCCCTTCCGCCACCCAACGCTACTACCCAGAGCCTGGGGCTGACCCCCTGAGCCTGCTGCCAGCCCAGGGATGGTCCACCCCAGCTCAACTGCCGCTGTCCCCGGTGCACGTGTAAATGCTGCGCCCAGGAGCAGCTGACCCTGGTTCAAGCTGTTCCCGAGTTTATTGCGTCATTTAAATTTCACGTGTAGATGCACACAGTAATGCCTGGTTCAGAGCCCATAAGGGTCATGTTCCTCATACTGGAAGGGGACCTCTCCTTAAAACTCAAATAAGGACTTTGCTGAGCTCCTATGATCTCTGAAAAGAAAACAGTATTTTCCCCTTTTTGTAGATAAGTAAATATCTGGATATGGAACAATATTTTACTGACTTAAGGGATTGGTGAAGTGGAAAAGAAGTGTCATTTGCTGCTTTTTAAAACATATGTAAATTCTCCTGACATTTTCTGTCTGTTTGCATTAGAGTTGTGTGTTTCATAAGCCCTTGCAATCTGCTAAGCCTAAGAGCCCCCTGTTTGGTGCAACATGAGAGCGGAGATAAAACTGGACAGCTCTTCAGCAGTGCTTGTGTTTAATGCTTTTGTCTGGCCATTTTTTACTCTAGAGGGAAATACTTCTAAGAAAAGTGTGTTACAACATGAGAAGCAAACTGTAGTCTCTCAAGTGAAACGTTACGTTGCATTAACCTCCAATATAAAGACTCACCAGGCTGGCCAAGAAATTACAACTTTCTAACCAAATGGAGTTTTTAATCATTATGGTCAGAGAAACAGTAGCTGCAGGAAGGTGAAATAACCTTCTAATAAAACTCCACTGGTGTTAATGAATTGTAAATTAGATACTGTAAGCACCTGCCCAGTGCTGTAAAATGTTTGCCTCCTGAAACAGTCTTTGCCTACTTCCTCTGAGTAAAGGGATAATGAGACACAATGTTATAATCTCATTAAAAATAGGACTGTAATAAAATAATCACATGAAACAAGAAATAAATGTCAGGCATTTTAATGAGAGCCTTGCTGTAGCCAGGAGAGGAGATCCAGGTATAGAAAGACAGATACCAGGTCATGGGTCACTTCTCAGTCTCGGGCCAGAAGTTGGAAAAGCGAAAATTCAGGCAGTGTTCTGGGTTTGGCACAATGACTTTGAGATGAGGTGCAGATAGTTCCTTATACTAAAAGAGGATGCTATGAGTTTGAATAACTTCTGAATAGCAGGGGGAGGAAATAAAGATTCTTCTCAGAGCTCAAAATAAAGATTTGGTGACAATTGTCAAGTAGGAAAACCAGACAAGAGAGAGCCCCCAGATGCAATCAACCATCAGCACATCCTCTCGAGGAAAATAAGACATCATCAGTATCTGCACTCAGTAAGAGCTTAACTGAATTGCAACATGATTGAAAGATTCTGCTCTGACTTCCACACTATTGTTTTATGGGCAAGAGATCATGTCATGGGGAAGGATCATTGCTATGATGGCACTGGCTCTCAATGGCTGCTTTATACTAAGGGTACAATGTTGTTTCTTAAAGTGACTGCCTTTTTTCAAGTACATCCTTAACTTCACTATCTGAAATAGGCATGCAAGTACAAAAATGGCATTGCAGCCTCTGAAATGCCTACAAGTAAAAAAAGTCCAAGCCATCTAAAGGAAACTATATCTAACTGTGCAGTCGTTGTAAATGGTTAGCAGCTACTAAGTAATTGCTCAAATCAACAGCTAAAGCAAAAAGTTAGGGAAAGGCTAAAGTGAACCAGGTCTGGAAATCCTGACATATAAGCACTAATTAAACCTTACCATCTCCTCTGCAAGGAGGAGGGACTGTACCTGCATTGCAAAATCTTCCATTTCCATATCTACCTCACATGATCAAACGCAAGTGCCATGGGCTAAAATATTACCATTCCTAAACGTAACAAAAGAGGACTATTTAGGAGGAACCAGACATCTATTAATAATGAAGGAAAGTAATCCAACTAGTTCTTCTTTATATCTCAAGCCCATTCTATTTTCAGAGTACAAGACTTCATTCTGAGCAAGAGGATATTACACTGCAAATAAACATGCCTAAATGTGTAGTTTCCAGACACAATATAGATTAGAAACCAAACAAAACATTATGTTCTGCATGCTGTATCTTTGTAAAACCGCTTGAAGGATGGGTGGGTCTGATTTTCCTTTTGGTTATATGGGTATAAGCCCAGACTAACTCCAATTACATTCATTTAGTTACTTCATTGCAAAACCAGTGTAACTGAAGAATCAAGGCCTAAATCTATGAGCATGTTGTCATGAAATGTAGAATAATGTGGTTTGACACTTAAGGAGCAAGTTTCTACAATATTTAGTTAAAGCAAACTTTAGTAGCCTACTATGGGTCAACCAAAACACTGGTATGAGAGTGGAGAAAGCACAGATACTAGATCTATTTTATTTGTACTCATAAATCAAAGTCTGTCACAGGAGGCTACTTGCCATATTCTTTCAACTATGATGCATTTTTAAAACTGAAATAGTTCTTCTAAAAATGGTCTGAAATTTGAGGAAATAAAGAAACCATATAAAAAGCTTGTTTACACCATAGAAGTTATAGCCTCATATATGTATCTTTTGATGCGGGGCGGTTCTTACATTTGAGAATCAATAATATAGATACATCTTAAATTCAATAGCATCATTTCTTCAAAGGAATACAGCAAGTAATCATGGAGTGAGAGAAAAGCTGTCTTGTCATTGAAAACAAATATTAGGAAGCAATGGTAGATTTGCAGAACGACAAAAGGTTAGCAGTAGGACCCCCCACAGTTCTGTACCAGGTCTGGCAACTAATGTATTCATTAATCATTTGGAAAGGGGGCTAAAGAGCAAGGCAGCAGATTTTTCCATTGACATTGAGGAACTGCAGAAGAACACAGCTCTGTGAAATGGGCAGCCTCCGAAGAACAGTGCTGATAAATGGAGAGATGGTGGGTTATAAGTTAACTACGGTCCTGATTTCACTCAGGAAAAAGGTATCTCATTGACAGCTCTACTCAGGACATATTAGTGATCAAAAAAGCAAACAAAATGTCAGGCTCTATAAAAAAATACTGCAACCGCTATGAAATCCTCATGTTCATCAATAATACACCCTCGCCTGAAATACTCTTTTAATTTACAGTCACAGCATCTCAAAGAGGATATTGAAAATAAAGGAAAGGTTTGGAGACAGGTTGTGAAAATGATGAGAATCAGGGAGAGATTTCCAAAGGAAAAGAAACTAAAAAGACCAGGGTGGTTTGGGGCGTGAAGGAGGCGATACAATGGAAGTCTACGAAGAAATGAATCTCATGGAGAAAGTCAGTCAGGTACTCTTATTTACTGTCTTAAAACACAAGAATGACAGGGCATCTAATGACACTGAGCAGCAACAATGTGAAAACTGATAAGGAAAATAACTTTTAGACAAAACAAAATGAACCTGTCACAGATACCATTGCAAGAACATGTGGCTGAGTCCACCA
Source organism: Alligator sinensis (assembly GCF_000455745.1). NCBI lineage: Eukaryota > Metazoa > Chordata > Crocodylia > Alligatoridae > Alligator > Alligator sinensis. The sequence goes on along the minus strand of NW_005842560.1, from coordinate 91,146 downwards.
GCTTATCAGGATTCCAAAAAAGGCTTGGGCATTTGTTTCATGTGGACTGTGATAGCATCTACACTGGCACTGAATAGAAAATAAAAAAACAATATGACTATAAAACTTCATGTTTTGGAGAATAAGCAAATCCCTAACTACTAAATTAGAGAAAAAATATGCAGGCAAGTTATTTCCCAATTGTCCATTAACAGGATTCTTCTAAAGGTCAACTTTAAGAACGCTCTTTTCTTCCTGTAAAGAAATGTAATATTTTGGGGTACCAGATGGAGCTATTAAAAATAGTCTAACAAATGCTGCTAAGCTGTATGCATATTATCGGCAAATCAATTTTGAGGTAAATGCTGGGTTGTTAATTGTGGTGCAGCAGTGGAGGAGCAGTGGCAGCATAAATATGCCATGGATCTGGGACCCCCAGTCTTTGGACCCCAAGGACCCATATTTGTCACTTATGTTGTGCACCCATGTTACCCCAGGATGGTTTTGCAGGGAGAAGATGTGCATGTCTTATGCAAGAAAATATAGTATTACATGCTCAACAGGCAGAGATGGAGGTGGGTAGACCCTTGAACCAGAAGAATTAGCACTGTTGTGAGGAGGCATATGCAACAGCAATATAGTGCTTGTGTAGCTCTGACCAGTTCATCCAGAGCTTCCCATGAGCAAATGTGATCTTACAGTTTCCCATTCCTCAGGGCATTGTTACTGCCACCACTTACACTTCTAGTGACCCAAGCAGTCACTAGATGTTCTTGCTGCCAGCAGCATTGCTCCCTCTGGGAGTCACAATTACTTCTCTGGCTCCAACTGGCACTGCTCACCCATTTCTTCAGGGTTGTGAGCAACAGCCCACCACCCAAATCTTCCCCATAGGCTGTGACCTGTGACTTAGCCTCCCAAAGCAGAGAAGTTAGGAGAAATTTTATCTTGACTTATCTATTTGTCTTAGATTCAAGCTCTCTAGGGCAGGGACTATATGTTTCTGAACATGTAGACCACGGGTGAGCAAAATGCGGCCCACAGGCCAGATGCAACCCACCAGGCCCATCTATTTGGCTCGTGGAGCCCCTACAAAATTTAGAAAATTAATTATATGCCCCCAGCTGCCTGTCATGTGGCTTTCAATGGCTTGTCAAAACTCAATAAGCACCCCTCCACCCAAAATAATTGCTGCCCCTGATGTAGACAGAATCTACCAGAATGCAATGAATAAATTATGATAGTGGTTTCCATTACTGATATAACATATACAAGACAGCTCAAGCAGCCACATTCAAAATGGGTCTCTCTTTTGTGAGCATCTGGATCTGTGTTTCAAGTTAAAGAATAGGTGGAATGTGACTCTGAATTCAAACTATTGCCGTACTCCTGCCATGTTCAGATTTAAAGTTCTGGTTGAGGTCCATTTGAGGAAGAAAGTACACAGGGAGGACTTGTCCTGAGCTAAATCAACATAACTAGCATCCATCATACAGGAACTGCCTGCTTTGACAAGCTAGCAGGACATAAGCATACCCAAGGTAAGGAGAATGGATGGAACATAGCTATTTAAAAAAATGAAACACCTGAATTTGGGAGTGAGGGGAGAGTGGGGGGAGTGAAAGGGGCTATATGGACAGTAGTGAGCAAAGCAGAATCCTCTGTTTATGCATAGGTTAAACTCTTGTGTTAGCCCAAAGGTTTTGGCAGCAGTGGGACATTGCATTTCAATGAGTTTCAATGCTCCACAGGCAGAAGGGCACATATGTGTTTTGACAATACTCCACGTATTAGATGTCTAAATGGACTTAGAGACCTAACCATGATCCCATGCCCAAGTCCCTGAGAAAGCATTAACGCACCTACTTTTGTAGCCTGCCATCAACTGTGTCTTAAGACTATATTATGAAAAGCAAGGAGGAGGAGAACCCATGCCCCTTTATAGTTTTTCTGGGAACTAAATAGGGTGGAATAGATGCCTAAGTCCCTTTAGGTGCCTAATAGGTGGAACAGAATCTGGCCCTTAGTTTTTGCAGATAAATATATTGTCTTGGGTCTTCTCAAAGCAGAGCAGGCAAAACCCCAAGGCTTATCCTTCAGGCCTAGCTTGGGAAAATCAGCTCCAGCTGTGTACAAGGAGCGAGATGGTGTCTGTGCCTCTAGGGATATAGTCCTTTCTTAGAATGCACCAGCAGGGAAGAGCTTCGTGCAAGCTTCATGCCTCTTCCACCCATGCTGTCCTAGCTCCATTTGGTCCATGCTACCCCTTTCCCCCCATGATGTCTATAGCACTCCCCCCTCTTCCTGAACACCGAAGGGTTGAGCCAGTGGCTATTGAAGCTAATGGGAATCTTCCAGTGAGCAATGGGACAGGCCTTCAGCCATATGTGAATGGCTTCCCTCCTGACCCTGAATCTGACACTGACAAAATTAAATAAGCTCTCCCGATTGCTCTCTTGTTGGCAAACCATAGACAGGCAATGAAAAATAGGAGATGACTCAGGAGATGGCCCAAGTGCTTTGGAGAAGACCTTAATATCCAGCACTCCTTTTGGGCCCCCTCAAGTCCCTGGGAGACCACTCAGAGCCCCTCTGGGCTCTCCACTCCACTGAACAGACGCCCTCTGGTATTCCCGAATGGGAACAAGTAGGCAGAGCTCATTTTATCCTGACAGGCATGGGGTCCAGAAGGAAGCCATGCAGATGTGCCTTGGTTTGATGTGCGTGTCCCACAACCCCCTCTGCCTTTGGCTTTATCCTCATTTTCAGCTCTGGCACTAGCTACTTTCACTCTGGTGCATGACAATAAAAAAAGACATAACAATAAAACATCATGACAAACAAGAAGGAACCAAGCTTTTACGATCTGCGTACGTCTAACAAGATGGGCAAGCAGCTCCCTCCTGTTGTGCATTGAACCCTGGTACAACAGCATATAGATTTAGGTGTGTGGGGCAGGGGCTGGGTGTGTGGGGCATGGGGGCCCCCAAGCAGGCTCTTGCAGGCTGGAACTCTGCCAGCCTGCAGGGGAAAAGCCATGGTTTCCCATGTTTTTCTCTTTTAAAGGAGAATCCATTTTTAAAATTTTGCAACCCCTTCATATACTCTTGCAACTCACTTTTGGGTGTCGACCCCCAGGTTGAGCGATGCTGCTCTAGGTTTTCACCTCTGCTCTTTTATATCCTTTGCACCCCCACCCCCACCTCCCAACTTCTAAATCTCCAGGTGACTGAGCCTTTAATTATCACGCCTGAGATTTCAGTTCCTGCTTTTTTCCATGTTAACCTCCGCATCACCTGGCACATTCACTGCATTAGAAGTTCCCAGGGGCAGAAACCAATGCAGCTTTTTCTAGTCAGACCATTAAGGGAAAAGCTCCACTCTTAAGATGTCTTAGAAAATCAGAAAACCTGTTTTGTTTGGCTTTTAACTTTTTCCTCACTGCTGCTTAGGTACTAGGTAAAAGAGGAAAACCTTTAGGCCTGACAACTCTTGTGCAGACACTTGCAAACTTGTTTAACTGTAGAACAGTAGGACTAGCACGCTTTGAGAGATTGTGGTCCAGGGGTTGGATCCTAGCATGGGACCCAGAAGACCTGGCTTTTATTTCCTGCTTTGCCACTGATCCGCTGGTTGGCCTGAGGCAAATCACTTCAATTCTTGCCTCCCGTTCTTCATCTCCCTTTGTCTATTTTAGATTTAAGTTCTTTGAGATTGCTCCATGCCCTCGCTGTGTGGACATGCAGTACCTGTCACAAGCAGCCCTATCTCTTGGATGAAACCTCCTGTCAACCTCCTCTTGACAGCCATTTATATAAATAATGAGAGCTTTAAAACAGTCATCCACTTACACTTCTCCTTCCCTTAATAACACTGAGGGAAAACCCAAGCTAGGCACACTGCTGGCCTTAGACTTAATGTCTAATCCCATCATTTTCCTCCTCTTTAACCAAGAGTTCTAGGAGCTGTCAGATACTTGTTTTCATAGCTCTGAGGTCATCTTGAATTTTGATATTTTGTTCAGTTCCTTTAAATTTTCACTCTAACTGATTTACGGAGAACAAGTCTTTTCCTTTTGATACTCCTGGGGGTGAGTCTTTATTTCTCCCTACAAGAGAACAATCACATCAGACTTCTGAGCCCTGAAACATTAAGTATAAGGAGTGAGTATCACATCCCTAGATTTGGTTTCAGGTGCTGTACCAGCTAATTCAGCGGCCTTGTGCTCAGCAAATCGGAATCATGGGAACTGTGATGGGGACTGGTGGAGAATGAGACATCTCCCCATCACATATTCAAGCTTACTGGCTCTGCCTCATAGTTGCACACACCTCACCTGAGTCGCTTTGCCCATTGGTCCTTGCCAGCAGCCCAAAAGGCCCGTTCTCATCTAGATTCAGCTGCCTTTTGCATGTGATTAGATGGGGTCTACTCCCCACCTGGTCAAGCATTCCTTTTCAGCGAGCAGTCTGCCTGCTGCCCCGGAAAGCATTGTGACCATTCAGGAGTGGAGGTACAGGTGGGCAGAACAACACTGGGTTTGCTGTATGCTCCAGTAACACACAAAAATTGACAGCAAAAGTGCGACCAGATTCGGCTCCAATGCCCCTCAAGCTAAGAGCACTTTATTTTTCCTCAAGATTTCCAGGGGTAGTCTAGGTGGTATGTTGCTTTTCTTTCACTTTGCACGGCTTCCTTGAGAAAGAGCTTTGCGTGGAGCAAAACCCATCAATGCATAGATTAGTGTAATTATGCATTGATTAATGTGATTAGAATTAGATTGTAGCCGTGTTGGTCCTAGGACATAGAAAGACAAGGTTCTTTGGGTAAATCCTATGCCTTTTACTAGACCAACTCAAATATTATTTAAAATAATATAATGTAATTAGACCAACTCAAATTTTTGTGGCCAAAAGCTTGCTAAGTAGAATTTTGCCAACTATATGAATTGGTCTAATGAAAGATATCAGATTAACCCAAAAAAACCTTGTCTGTCTTGATTACGGTAATGATTAACTGCTGATAGTTGGAAATCTTTATTTACCTACCATGTAGCAAAGGGATAAGGTAACAGTCTTGCATCTTCTAAGGAGTTGCCAAAATAAAAAGCACCTCCCACACACACACTGAGGGGTAAATGACAAAATAATCTCTAATTAATTTGCTTTATTACTTATGCTGGTAATGCTTAGGTTGATCTGATAACAGGCAGATCTTTTTTTTCTTTCTCTCTCAGATTGCTGAATGCCTTCAACCTGACATCAAAATATACAGCACTCTGATGTGACTTATCAGGAGTTTGTAATGTCAGCATATGAAAGCTGTTTTCTTTTTTGTGAGTTTGGGGTATAAAACACAGAATTAATATCCTGCCAGTGAATAAAGTGGGAGTTTTGTCACTGACTTCACAAAAATTGTTATCGGGGCCCAAAGTGTGTCATTGGTCAATAGCTTTGTTTTCACTTTAAAGAAACTTAATCATAGATTCATAGATGTTAGGGTCAGAAGGGACCTCAGTAGGTCATCAAGTCTGACCCTCTGCCCTGGGCAGGAAAGAGCGCTGGGGTCAGACGACCCCAGGCAGGTGCTCATCCAGTCTCCTCTTGAAGACCCCCAGGGTAGGGGAGAGCACCACCTCCTGTGGAAGCCCATTCCAGATTCAGAGAACCCTTACTATGAAGAAGTTCTTCCTGATGTCCAACCTAAATCTGCTCTCCATCAATTTGCGACCATTGTTCCTAGTTACTCCAGGGGGTGCCCTAGTAAATAAAGCATCTCCTATTCCCTGCTGCCCTCCCCTGATGAATTAGTAGGCAGCCACAAGATCACCTCTCAGCCTTCTTTTGTTAAGGCTGAAGAGATCCAGGTCCCTCAGTCTCTCCTCGTAGGGCCTTGCCTACAGGCCTCTGACCATACAAGTGGCCTCCTCTGAACCCTCTCGAGATTCTCCACATCCTTCTTGAAGTGCAGCACCCAAAACTGGATGCAGTACTCCAACTGTGGCCTGACCAGTTCTGTATAGAGGGGAAGCATCACCTCCCTGGACCTGTTCGTCATGCATCTGCTAATGCTTGATAAAGTGCGGTTGATCACTTCATCACATTGATGACTCATGTTCATCTTGGAGTCAACTATGATTCCAAGATCCCCTTCCACTGCTGTGCTGCTGAGAAGGTCATCCCCCAGCTTGTAAGTGTGTTTGGTGGTACTTTGTTGATATGGAAGCAGCCACTATGTGAATGTATTAACTGTCTGCTTTTCAGTAATTGATATAACTGGTTAAAAGGAAGTCCTATAACTGAATTTGATTTGCTTTACACTATCTTAGTCTTCCCCAAACTGCAACACCATGTGTTGGAGGGTAGTAGTTAATGACTTATGTCATCACTGTCGTCTGACTGTGGTAACAAGTCACAGAAAGAGTTGCTTTCTGCCAACAGTGAACAAAGAATTGTATTAAAATGAACAACACAGCAATATTCATACTGCCATGCTATGTGTTTCCCTAATTCACTATAAAGTGTCTGCCTTCTTCCCAGCCCCACAACCTCTCTAGCTACAAATGTCATGGAACAGCGCTATCACCGACTGAACTGTACCTTGGAAGGTAGGCTTGGTTCCAGCCCATTCCTGTCACAAGTTCTGTTCCTTTAAGGACAGGCCTTCTGGGACTTGTAGTTCCCAGAAGGATCAGGTGACTGAAGTCTATTACAAGGCACCATGGGAAGGAGGGCAAGTTGCAAAAAGGCTACCTACAACTCAAACCAACAAAAAGGTCTAGGAGGATGAGTAGATGGCTTGGGAAGAATTTGTCTGCAGATACTTCCATGGTAAATGTTCAGGGATTTTCCCTGCACCAAGTGGGGAACTAAGGGAAAGGCTTGAAGACTTTGGAATCACACATATTTGGGAACAAGAAGTCCTTTGCAAAGTGTTCTGTATGTGAGAGTTCAGGGTTCTGCTAAAGTCGGAAAAAAAGTAGGAAAGAATTTCATTGCCCATCCATGTTGAATGTTGCCTTTGGGATGTTGCAGTTGCAAAGGTTTTTCCTTTGGTTAGCCAAAGCTCTTTGGAAATTGTAAACCCATCACTAGCTTGCTTGATGCGCACAACTACCAACACACCAATTACTTCAATTCTTGCCTCCCATTCTTCATCTCCCTTTGTCTATTTTAGATTTAAGTTCTTCAGGATAGCTCCGTGCCCTCACCGTGTGGACATGCAGTACCTGTCACAAGCAGCCCTACCCCTTGGATGGAACCGCCAGACAGCCATCTATATAAATAATGAATCTATATAAAGAATGAGAGAGAATGGAAGTTTGTGACCTGATGGTGGGTGAGAGAAGCTGACCCTACTACAGAGCCATAGTACTAAGCATTCTTCAATAAGTTGTCTTCCCTGGGTAGCCTTCAAGAGGAATGTGCTGTTTCCCTCCACTGCTTCTCTCTAGGAAATGATTTGGATCTCACTGTTGGTGCTTCTTACCTTAGAGAAGCCAGCTAGGGTTTAGAACTCATTCCCCCACTATTTGGGTATATGGAAAAGCTGCCCCTTGGGTTTCAGCCTCTTGTGACATTATAATCCTACTCCCCTAATTGTTTTGTCAAAGTCATCCATGGGAGGAGAAAGTGAATTTTGGAAATATTTCTAATAGTAAATAATAAAACCATCTACCCAAACTTAAGAAAAGTGAGGCTATATGTATGCCTCCTCATGAACCAGTGAAGGGCACAAGCCAATTTGATTTCTATTTGCAGTTTACTTGGAAGAAGAGAACTTCAGAAAGAACCATTTGAAGTGGGCTAGAGATACAAGCAACTATCCCTGAAGCCTCATTACAGTAATGGGATATTGAAAAGATACTTGATAAGGTGTGCAGACCAGAAAACATCTTGTAACTATATAAAAACATATTGTTCCCTTATCTGATTGAAGGCATCAGATGAAATGGCAAGTGATGAAACGCTTATCTCCATTTCTTCTAGACTGGTGCAGTTGCCTTTATTGGGATGTTTGTTCAAAAAATCTTTGCAGTTTTACTGCTGGTAGCAGAAAACAGTGCCCAGTCTTTGGTACAAAATTACATTCCCATAACACTTTCTGGGCTATGAACTGATTTTTTAAAGTTCTTCTCCTGACCTGTTCAACATCCAGTGATCAATGCAACTGCTGAAGCCCTATTTTGCAAACATTTCAGAGATGTTTGATTATTTTTAATAACTACTTCACCTCAAATAACTACAAGTGCTGGGTCATGTTGTTTGGCACTGAAGCTGATGCTTTTGTTCATGTATTTTTTTATGTATGTGTATACGTGTGTATATTTATGTCTGTATATGTATATACATACACACACATATATATGTATGTATGTATGTGTTATGTATCTATATGTTATATATGTAACATCCATATGTTATATATCCATGATACGTATTACCAGAATTTTACCATGGTTTGTTTAATTTGACAAAGATTTCTCTCTTGCTTTTCAGATTGCATCCAGCACAGAAAGTGTGTTGCATGTATGGACTGAACAACTAATTAATGTAAGAAGGTTATTAGGTGGATTGAGAGTACAAATGCCAAGTATGGCATAAGGTACATGATGCTTATTTTGTGGTTCAAAGGAAAAAATGATATAGAAGAGCATAAGGGATAAATTTCTTTAATAAGCGTAATTGGCTATCAGGATTGTTTACATTCAAGAAAAAAATAACTAAAATAGTTGCAAGAGATTTTGGATGGAGATTTACACAGAGGAGAAACCAAGTACAAACTACAAACTGTTTGTTAAATAATTTGTTTAGAGCTTTACGGTTGACTTGGCTTTAACAGGAAAATGGACTAATCCAGATGAACAAACTAAATTGCTTCAAGATATCTGTGATTAACGTGAGATCGAATTTCATTTAGCAGTTAAGGCAGGAACCTAGGAGCCAGGACTTCAGCATTTTGTTTCCTAGTCTGCCACTGAATTTCTAGGCAGCAGATCATTGAAACTGAAGGATCTACATTAACAAAACTTTCTCATTAATCAGCATAGTCAAGACAAAGGAGCCTTTTCTAATGGCCCATCAGCACTGCATTAAGGAAAAACTGAATAATGGACAAAAGGAAGAATAGAACTTGACTCTTGTACTCTTCGTTTGGGTGCAGTTTACAACTCCCAAAACAGCTGTCTGCAAACTCTAAAGGCACAGACAGAAGTAGCAATTACACTCGATCTGGCCCCTGAAAGTGCTCTACAGCATGACCAAACAGAAGTGGATGGATGCAGAGCACTTTACAGAGTCTGATCCCATGAAAATCTGAAGATGCTCTAAAATGGAGCACCCCCAGAAATTTGTGTCTGCATGCAGGGGTGACCTGACTGCAGCTCAGCCCTGCTCTGGCACTGTCTTCAGAATGGGAGTGGGGAAGGGAGCAAAGGACATTGGCGATGCACAGGGAGTGCACACAGGTGCACATGCACCCCCTGAGATTGGCCATGCACCCCCTGAGAGAAGTGCTGGTGTTTTTCCGGTTTTGCTGCTGGCACTTCTGCTGGAGGCAATGATTGACTACTGAGGAAACCCCCACGGCAATCGGCCACTAGGGGAATCCCTCCCCCAGTCAGCGATAGGCCTCTGGTGCCCCCCAGTTTTAGGAGGCATCAGTCTCCCATGGAGAGCATTCAGTCAGGGGCTTTTTCAAAGCACTGGAGGTAGCACTGGAGGGTAGGATGGCTGGATTGGATCCCCCCAACTTGGAGGGGCTCCAATACACCTGCTCCACCCTCCAATGCTACTTGGGGAACCCCCAGAATGAGCTTCCCATTCTCCCCTCCCATTCTGAAAACAGGAGGGGTGTTGTTATAGGGAAAGCAGCTACAGGCTCACAGCCTCTCTAAATAACAGCTGGATTCCCTAAGCCCTGGGACCCAACAGTGAACTTCTGTTGGGTCCAGGGGATCATTGTAACTCATGGCGCTTCCTGTGAATCACCATGAGTTACAATGGGAAGCTACTCTTCTGTCTGTACCTTAAAATCCTAACTTAAAAGTAGAGTGCAGTAAGAGTATATACCTGCAGTCTGTCAGAATTTAGTGTATGACAAGACTCCATCTGTGTATCAGTTCTCACATGCTGATCATATTTATAATTATTAGGGATGGGTCAATGCAGTTAATCCTACCTTCCCGTGGGGTAATTGTTTTTTGTAATGGGTTTATTGCTTACATAAATAAGCAAGTCTTTATTTTAAGTAAGAAAGGAACTAGCATGTTTTGTGCTTAAGTAAGGAAGTCCCCTGTTTCAAATGCTAAGCATCAGCTCTGAAAGAGAATTGCTTGTGGTTTACATAGATTCATCTAGTTCTTCAGCAGTCGTTCCCAGCTTGGCAAGATACTGCTTTCAAACCCATTATTTTTTCAAATAATTTTTACAATCTGATTATTCCCAGCATGAATCACCCACTAGATGTTCCTTCTCTTGCATGAGAACACATTTTCTTTCCACTTGCTGACAAAGACACAGCGGTGAGAAAGTAAAAATTGTAGAGTAGGTTGAAGGAAAGTTCTGGATGCACTGATGGTAGCCAAACTGCAAAGAACCTGAAGTCCAGGAGTGTTTGTATGCAACAGTTTTGCTGGATTCATTTCTAGTAGGAAATCTGTGCATTGGCCCTTCCTTTATTAAAAAACAAGAGGACCCTTGAAATACCTGTATTCTAGAAGCTGTTTCTTACAAACGCTTCCTAAGAAAGAGGGTCTTGCTGTATATCTTACAAAGTTAAGTCCATCTGAGGTAGTTTACTGATGAAGCAGTAAGATGGAAGGGGGCAATAAGTGACTGACTTATTAGTCATAAAGTCAGAAGTGGTCCAAGCATTCATAAATAAATTCTACTGGGAGAATAAATACAGAAGAATAAATCTATAGAGGTGTCATCCTCAATAGTGTGCACCTATGAAAATGAGAAATGTGTATTATTAAAAAGGAAGAGCAGAAGATGGAGAACTCCCACAGTATGAAAGATCCTCTGCTAACGTGTAGCCTGGGCAGTTTGGCTTTATGTGAGCCCTTTATCCCATCTCCATATACAGACACCCATCACAGTAGTATCAGGTAGGTCTTTCTTCATGATGTTCCAGGGCACAGCAGTAACAAAGTGAGTGAGGCAATGAAAATGCTGACTTCTAATTCCAAGACATATGTACTCTTGTGCTCTACCCATCTATGGTTAGTGGGAGCTCTCATTCAAGAGTGAGCCTCAGCAAAGAATACCATAAAAAGAAAAAGGAAGCTTCCTGTTGTGTCCCCTCCCCCAACCTTTGCTCTTGGTTGGGGTAGCGTATTCTTATTACAAAATTATTTTCAATTTTAAAAAAGGTTCAAGTTGGAAGCTCTGAGAATGAAGTGAGGTGCAGTTTAGCCAAAGTACACATCCCAATACCTGCTTTGCTCTAAGAGAAATCTTATAGTACCCAATACAGAGACTAGTAAATGCCTTCTTGCCATTTCTCAGATGACCAAACTTTCCCAGGACCTGATATATGACTTAAGAACTTGTCACACATTATACTTAGCATGTAGAAACTGCACTTAAAATGCTAGTGTTTGAGGATTCAAGCAGTCAAACACATGCTAAGTGCCATCATAGTTTAGCGAAGTTGGAAGTTCTCTGGCGAGGAGTATCCCACATCATATTACCTAATACGTGTTGAGCTAATGTCCAACTGCTCCACAGAGGTAATCCAGTAAGGCAATTCATTCAGTACTGAGACTGCCATATAGCTGTTTGATGGTTGCAGCCCTTCTACTGCACTGGAGTCGTGAACCAGCTCCCATGTGGTGGTGGGTGAGACCAACAAGCAGCTAATTTTCAGTCCCAGCCCTCTCCACACAGGGGAGTGCAACAGAGTCTTTAAGGGATCCAGTGCTTAGGACCTGTTTTATTTAGCTCATTGTAAGTGTTACCATGCAACTGCTCAGAAACCTTTCTAATTCGTAGTAATGTTTACCATGATCTAAATAAAACAGGTCCTAAGCGTAACATGTGACAAAGCCCTTAGGACACCTATACACATGCTAATTAGCATGCATCAGAGCAGACTCAATTAACCGAGTCTGCTGGAGTGTGACAATTAACATGTTCTGGCAGCCTCTATGTCATGTCTATTCAGCAGCCCTGCACTTCAAAATGGTGGCAGGGGGGCTTTATCTAAATGAGCTTTAACCAAAGAGCTTTAGCTCAAGCACCCCCACTGCCATTTTGAAGCATGGGATGCCAAGTACACATTATGCTCCGGGAGCTGCTCTAATTAAAGCACCACCCCCACTCCACCCTGGAGCACTTGTTTCCAGCTTAACTAGGTGAACTAGATTTCTGTTCTGATCACCCCCTGTTGTCCTGTGGTCTGCTTAATAGAAGGTAATTACAATGTTATCCTTCATGGTGAGGGCGGTTAAAGCATCTCCCTACGTTTCCACAGGCATAAATTCAGGCCCTGCTCTGGATTTGTTCTGAAAGCAGCCCCCAACTCTGAATGCATATGCAGCCTTTGAGGCTGGGGAGTCAAAGTTAGGATGGGATGCTAATCATATTGCTCCCCTGCATGCCACTGGCTACAGAAACTGATGTGCCTTGCTTCTATTATTAATCTAGGCTTGGACAAGTCTGTGGCCTTTTTGGGGGGGTGACATTAGTCCCATTTCACCACAGAGATCAAAAGATGACAGATTAGCTCCCCATTCCAAATGGAGGCTGCAATCTGAGACCATTACACAGAGATCCCCAAGTATCAAACACAATTAATAAACTGCACCTAAAGTCCCCCCACTTGTCACACAAGGTAAAGACGTCCATCTGTTTCACTCACTCTCCAAAACC
>NW_005842560.1:72390-78282 GCF_000455745.1 Alligator sinensis | reverse complement strand
AGCTGTCCAGGGGATTTATTCTAATGATAGAGAATGTCAAAATCAAATTGATTTACTAGCTGGGTGGTTAATGGGCAGAGGCCACAGATAATGGATAGGGAGTTCATTGATCAGACAAGGGAGAAAACTACATGGCAGAAGGAATTCTCTCAGCTGCAGGAGAGAGGAAGAAAGCCCGACTTTCAAGCTATTATTTCCTCTGTTAAGTACACATACTCTAGTGTTAAGACATGTGAAGAGAACAGCTTTCAGCCACGGGCAGATTCTGAGAACTGCAGATCCATCATTGTGGGATGGTTTTAAAAATCACCCCATGAGGTTATGTAATTGAGGCTGGAATTTAGGACAAAGTAGCCCGTCTTGATTTTAATCCTCCATTCAATTGGCACCCCCCGGAGTCTGATATTTTCTTCAGTTTTAGTTCTTTAACATTTTCCTGTTTTTAAACCTCTGCCATTGATTATCTTCTGTTCTCAGTGGCCTTATTTTTAGCTACTTGGGGCTTTTAAGCTTCTAGCTGTTTTTCTTTCTGGGTGTGTACAAGTCCATTTGAATATATGTGCCTACAAAAGAAAAACTCTTATTACTTATACTGCATCTGTTATAACAGGATAATAAACAGCACATCCTTTCACAACCCACTTCTTGGATTGCCACCTACAACCCAGAATAATCATTTCAATTTATGGAATCTAAACTCTGGGTAGAGGTGATATCTTTTATTAGACCAACTAGATATTTCCATTTATGGATTTCATTGCATGGACAAACCTCAAAGTGCTTAATGAATTGTTATGAATGAAGTCTCACAACTTCCCTGAATGGGAAGGTAATCTCCATTTTTAAAATGGGGAAGCTGAGGCACAGGAATTAAAATGACAGGATATATGTAGATATACAGTGAATCAGAAGCAGAGCCAAGAATACAAGGCAGGAGTCCTGACTCTACTGCTGTAATAACTAGACATACTCCCTCCCACAGCTCTATCTAGTTGAGTTGTGTCATCTCTTTTAAAAGACAGGATAAAATTGGGGAAATGACATTTAAGGCCCCATCTATAAACAGGGCTAATATTTACCTCTCATACACAAGGACCATGAGGCTTAATTCATTAAAATTTCAAAAACCATTTATAGATTTCATAGATTTCTAGGGTTGGAAGGGACCTATTAGACCATCGTGTCCGACTCCCTGCTCAGGGCAGGAAAGAGCGCTGGGGTCAAGTGAATTCCTCTTAGTAAAGGTTTGTCAATGTTCAAACAAACATGATTATTCAACCCACAATGGTATTTAATTGGTGTCCCATGTCTCCAAGTTGCACAAAGTTTTGAGGAATCAGACATAAAGCGTGTTTAATCCTTGCTCATTGCTAAATTTATGTAACTGTCCTCCACCAACTGGGGAATTCTGTAACTCACTGGATGGGAAAGACAACAGGAGCGGTCCATTGAATTTTTCTTTTGCACCTGTTGGTTTCTTCAGGACCTAAATTTTAATGCCACTTCAGTTGATGTCAGTAGGAGTTTTACCTACAATGAGCAACTTGTAAATGAATGTGATGCTTTTCTTTGCTGTGAATGAAGGCTGGAATCAAAAAAGGCTATATCAGAAAGGACAATGGAAGCATTCAGGTTATTAAATTAGATATATGAATTAATCAGATATAATGGAGGAGGCCTACTTCAGGCAGTGATGAACTGGGCAAGGGAGGTCAGAGAGCCTGAGCTCTGCTTTTTATGTCAGTCATTCCACTGGTGGCTTCAATGGCTGAGGCTGTGAAGGTGTTAGCAGAGCTGCATGGGTTTCATGCTCTTAGTCCCTTTTCAGGAAAGCAAAACAGTAAACAACTGACCTTTGTTCAAGTCTGAAGAATCATGCTATAGCCTTCAGGGTCTTAATTTTGCTGCCATTGATTTCAGTAGAAATTGGAGGGGTTCCTAAAACAGCTTTGTGCGTAAGTCTACCTTTAGCAGGAAACACAAGGACATTTTCAATGGTGCAAAAGGCAGTAACATCTCCTACTCCTATTGGTTAACAATTTGTCACTTCATTCACCTTTGTGCCTTTGAAAACCTGCCCCAGCGAGGTGTGCAATCACAAGGATTTGGTTAAGCATCTTCTGTCTGTCATGGTCTGTATGAATTAGAAGCAGACGTGAATCCTTAGGGATGTTATTGCCCATTTTGTCATGAAGCGTTCTCTATATTTCACTGATACTGTCATATTTTTTCTGGGGGAGGGGATGGGTTCTGCATCTCTGAGTTTCAACAGAGTCTAGACTTTCCCTTTCTTCCAAGGAGCACAATATTAGGTTCAGTAAAGCCAAAGAATGGGGTTTTATCCCTAACTGGTAGATTCATTTAGCTTTCTTAGTGTTGGTCTGTGGATTTAACTAACTCATCTGACATCTCTCCTGCAGCCATAACAGGAGGAGACATGGCTGTGGAGCTCTGACTGTTCCCAGTTGGTGGATGGCATTTCGGGGATTGTTATCAGCTGGTGGAATTTAGAGCAGCCATTAAGCCGAATGGCTGCTCTAAACTTTACAGTGGCCTGTCAACACAGCCTTGCAGATGGAGCCGAGAAAGATAGTCTAATGATCCTCTTTGCAGCTTCACTGAGGCAGGTCCTGCCTACACTGCATCCTTGGCAGTGTAGAATTAACCAGTCCTCATGGTTCCCCCATCTTGCTGGGAGAGATTTTCAAAGAAGTAAAAATTAAATAGTAACAAATGATCAGTACTTTCCTATAGGAACAGGGTGCTGAGAACACCGTCTCTTGTGCACACCTGGCCACTTACTCCTACTCCATTTCCCAAACCCACTTTGCGGTGCCCATCTGGCTGCTCTCGACCATGTCAGGATTTTCAGTGTGGCCACAGGGGCTGCTTCTGGAGTAGCTTTGCTGCTACATTTGCTGATACCTTTCTGGGGTTTTTGTATGTGTGACATCAGCTGGGAGAGAAGCACAGAAATGCTCAAGCAGGCCAACAAATTCTTGGAGTGTGCTGGGGATAACTTTTGGTGCAGGTGGTGGAGAGACCAGCTAAGACAGACTCTCTCCTTGACTCGCTGCACACAAACAGGGAGAAATTGGTTGAGAATGTGAAGGTGGCAGCTAACTTGGGTGACAGTGGCCATGTCTACATGAGATGCTCCTGCACAAACATTACTGCATGTTTATTTAGTACTTGTATTAGCAAGTAATAAATAAATGTGCAGTAACCAGAGTTACTGCACAGTAGCACCCGCTGCTGTCTTTTAGGTAACACTAGTGCACCACAGCCAAATAAAATTGTGCAGTAACCTATTAGCACTGTCTGTGCTGTGACATGCAACTGTGCAGTATTTTTAAGTGACTGCGCAGTCTGTGCCTTGTGTAGATGCACCCAGTGACTACAAAATGATAGAGTTCAAGATCCTAAGGGAAGACAGAAAGGAGAGTAGCAGAGTAAAGACACTGAACTTGGAAAAAATAGACTTTAGCAAGCTCAGGGAACTGATGGCATGATCCTCTGGGAGGCAAGTCTGAGGGAAATAGTAGTCTAGTGCAGCTGTCTGTACATGAAGAAGGCACTACTGAGGGGGTTGAAGCAAGCTATTCTAATGCAATGGAAAAATGGGAGTGCAGCAGGAGACCAGTCTGGCTGGACAGGAATTTCTTCAGTGAGTTGAAAGTAAAAAAGGTATCCACCAAAAAATGGAAACTTGGCCATAGAAAGATGTGGACAGATTGGAAAGTCTAGTGGAGAGTGACAACAATTATTAGAGGCCTGGGAAATGTGACTTAAGAGTAAAGGAAGAAGTAGTACTGTTTTTAGTCTGGAGAAGAGAAGACTGAGCATGGATTTGAAAACAGTCTTCAAATACCCAAAGGGCAGTTATAGAGAGGATGTGGATGGGCTTTTATCTGTGGCTGTAGGGGACAAGGCTAGGAGCAATGGCTTCAAGCTGCAGCAGAAGAAGTTTAGGTTGGAGATTACAAGGAATTTGCACAGTAGAAGGGTGGCCAAGCATCGGAACAAGCTACCTGGAGAAGTTGGGGGATCTCCATCCCTGAAAAGTTTCAAGAGCAGGTTAGACAGGGAGCATCTACACAAGACATTTATTGCAGAGCTGCCTAAATTAACTCCACAGTAAAGTTTCAGGGTCTACACATGCAAGCCACAGTAAACTAATTAACTCCACCGTAGGTTAGTGCTTGTAAACCCAAGTACTCTCCTATGGCAGTGTTCTTTAGTGTGCAACAATGCATGTGTAGATGCTGACCCGGCCGGCTGGAGCATGAGGGTGCTTCTGCGCAGGGGCTTCCTACCAGCTAGCCCTGCACTGGAGCACTCTTGTGCCCCAGTCAGCCCCTCTGCAGCATGTTGAGCTGAGTCAAAGTAGCCCTGGGCTGGCAAGCTGACCCCGCAGCCCCCTGCCAGCCAAGGCTGCTCCAAACTGGCTCAACTTCCTGTGGTCCTGGGTGCACCGGAGTTTATTGTGTCACATTAATTTCATGTGTAGACACACCCACAGACATTTGTTGGGATGGTTTAGTCAGGGATGATCCTGCCCTGAGCAAGGGGCTTGACTTGATGCCTTTTGAGATCCCTTCCAGCCCTATTTTCCTATGATCCTCTGAGTGGAACTGAGTAGCTAGGGTATGTTTATGGGCAGGTGCCCCTGCTAGGGTGTGTTTATGGGCAGCAGCACTGAGGTTGTAGGGTTAACATCCTGTTAGTCTGTATGTCTCATGACTCAAAGAAGAACTTGCAAAATGTAAAGCAGATGTAAGCTAAAGGAATGGCAGCTGCTCAAATCTACACATTCCTGGAAACATCATCTCCAGCAGAGCTGGTTGCCATGTCCCTAATCCTCACTCTTGGGAGTCAAGTTATACATAGGATCACAGCACTGGAAGGGGCCTCCTGGACCATCAAGTCCTGTTCCCTGAGTTCAAGGGCACCCATTTGCTGAAGGTTTCCTAAAATTCCTCAATATGGCTTTGAGGATGCAATTGGATTCCTTTCCAGACGGGGGTCTTTGGATGCTACAGTAATACAAATCATGTAACTGCTCAGTATTAAGTGAGTTTATAAAAACCATCTTATCACATTATATTGCATTTTATTTCTCCTCTTCCTGCTTTCAATGCCAACTGATTGGGAAAAAAAGCTTCAAAGGCCCTTAGGAACATATTCTTGTTGCTTTTTACGGTGAAATATACTTGCAGATTTCATGCAACTCTTTGAAAGTGCAGGGGGTGGTTTCCACATGGTGATATGCTCAATTAATTTTTAAAGCAGCCACTAATAGAATTTGCCTGCAAACTAGATGTTAGTCTTAGTAAATAGCACCAGATTTTTTCAATTAACTCAAGAGTTTCACAACAATTACTGCATCTGGACCTGCTGCCATATTTCACTTCCTCTGATGCTGGAATCATTTTGTGCAGTTCTGCCTGGATGCCTGCAGGTGATTATGAGCCAAGAGCGTGCTCTTGTTGCAAAAAAATGGTTAACAGCATCCTGGGTCTTATTAACAGGAATGACACTTGCAAATCAAGGAGAGTGATTCTTTCTCTCTACTCAGCATTGGTGAAGCCTCATCTGGAAGACTGTGACCAGTTTTGGGCCCCACACTTCAAGATGGATGTGGACACTTTGGAAAGATTCCAGCAGAGAGCAATACAAATGACTAGGGGCCTGAGAAGCAAGAATTATGAGGAAAATATGGAAGAACTAGGAATATTTCATGTGAAGAAAATAAGACCGAGGCAGGGATTTAATAACAGTCTTGAGGCTGAAGGGCAGTTATAGAGAGGATTCATAGATTCATAGATGTTAGGGTCGGAAGGGACCTCAATAGATCATCGAGTCTGACCGCCTGCATAGGCAGGAAAGAGT
>NW_005842560.1:38853-69565 GCF_000455745.1 Alligator sinensis | reverse complement strand
ATGTTCTCCTTCTTCAGGCTGGGCTGTCCTTGTGGGTGCCACATGATTTGGTGGTCCACGGTTTCCCCCGCCCTCATCTTCCCCTCCCCCGACGAGCCTAGTTTAAAGCCTGTCGGAGGAGATCTGCCAACCTAGAAGAGAACACACGCTTACCTTTGGGGGACAGGTGAAGCCCATCCCAACTGAGCATGTCCCTCGTCGTGATGTGCGGGTCATTGTCCAGGAAGCCGAAGCCTGCCTCGAGACACCATTGCCGAAGCCGCCAGTTGGTCTCTCTAATGCAGTTCTCGTGCCGTCTTCCGCGTCCGCTCACTGGTAGGACAGAAGAGAACACCACCTGTGCACCGATCTCCCTCAGCACGCCGCCCAGAGCATGGTAGTCCGTCATCAGGTGATCGGGGCTTCTCCTGGCCGCATCATGAGTACCCACATGGACTAGGACCTGGATGGAGATGGACTTTTATTTGTGGCTGTCAGGGACAGGACTAGGAGCAATGGCCTGAAACTGCCGCATAGGAAATTTAGGTAGGAGATTAGGAGGAACTTTCTAACTAGAAGGGTGGCTAAAATTGGGAGCAGGACACCTAGAGAAACTGTGGAATCTATTCTTGGAAATATTCAACAAGAGGTTACTGGGAGTCAGAAACTATCCTGCCTTGATAGAAGATTGGACTAGATGACATGTAAGGTCCCTTTAGCCCAACTTGCTTATGATGCTGTGACTATTATATTTACCAAATAATATTGAGCACTGAGCATCAGACATGGATTCTACTGTATTGCTGACCCTGTTGGGTTATACAAGGTCTGCCCCTTCATTTCTCTGTATCTCAGTTTTTCTTCCCATCCCTTGTCTGTTTGTATTGTAAGCTCCCTGAAGCAGAGTGTCTCCATTAGGAGTCTGTATGGCTGAATGCAATAATGCCCCAGCCTTGATTTGGATCTGTGAGTGTTACTATAATATAAACAAAGCATACTTTTGTATGAGCAGTATTGGCTCCCGGTGTGTCTGGTATGATCCTTTTGCCAGCAGCCAAATTCAATGTAGCTAAAGTTGATGGACATTATTATACACAGATCATTTTAAACTAATGACATTTTTTAGTCAAAGAGGGTTATTACAGAAACTGCAGCATGATGTGCTGATTTCTGTACACCTGCGAAGGAGCAAATGCTGGAAGGAATACTGCAGGGCAAATTAGCCAGTCCTCAGTGTAGCTCACATCAATACTGCTGCAAAGAAAATTTCATAATAGTGTCTGTATCAGACTGAAAGGAAAAAAGGGGCCTAATTCTGATCTGGCTTAGAGCAGTTTGACATTGGCATAAGATCATAGGAAGGTAGGGCTAGAAGGGACCTCAGGAGGATCATCCCTGCTTAAGTGAATAATAATCCCCAGTCATTGGAATTTTGAAAGGTCATTGCCAAAAGGTTGTGGGTTTGGAGTAAATGAGCCAGTTTGTGGTATCCTGAGAACAGTATGGAGTGTTCCCACCCAGAAGCAGCCTTGGGCAAGACAGGATGGGACCTTATGTCTTTACATGTGCTCCAGGGTGGGGGGGGGTGTTTTAATTAGTGTGGCTCTCTAATTAAAGCACCCACAGCATCTCATGTATTCAGTATCCCATGCTTCAAAATGGTGGCAGGGGTGCTTTAACTAAAGCTCGTTCAATCAGCTTTAGTTAAAGCACCCCACCACCATTTTGAAGCATGGGGATGCTGAATACACGGGGCACCGATGCTGCTGGAGTATATTAATGAGCACAATTAATCAAGTCTGCTCTGACGTGGTCTAATTAGAGTGCATTGGAGCAGGCATTGGGAATTTGTATAGGTGTCCAAAAGAGTTCACAGAGGTATGAGCTTTCAGAAACACATGCTACGAAGATCCTAAGAAGGAACACTGAGAAGAATGAAGCAGGATAACCAGGTGCTTCTCAGCACAACTGCAGGGAGCTTGGGGCCAATCAGCCATGGCCCCACCTCCTCCCATTTACTCCTAGTAGGATCCCGTATGTCCGAGCAGCACGCCTGGAAACCGTAGATCTGTTTCCCATTCCAGTGCAAGAAAGGCAAGTGTTTCCAGCCTTTTTATAGCGTGTAAAGTGGCAAGTGCTTCTTGCTGCTGTCTTCTCTGTGTTATGGCAGGAGTCATGAGAACATTTCGAAATTCAGCAGTGGGTGAGTCAGCCACGTGTTATTTGTCATCCACTGTTTAATCCTTGCCCTGCACACTAATCCTCCAGGAGTTTGACTTCTCATGTCCAACTTCTGGACAGCTCCAAACAGCCATCAGTAATCCATTATGATGCTGGCTGGTTGGTGAGGATAGGCAGTATCTAGTCCTGGGCTAGCGGCAGGTTTAAGGTTTGTTACTTAATGATCCTACCGGACTGGAAAAATGAGATGACTGATTTCCAGCAAGGGAGTCTATCTATTCCCTCCTCCACTCAACCTTAAAACCGTGGTATTTTATAAATGGTCTAATTTAGATTTATTAATTTTTACAAGTTTCTTTAAAAAGTGCTAGTTGTAATGATTCTCTCCCTCAGAGTCTACACAGTTGAATTCATAATAGTTAAGGCAACTAGTGTTGCGGGCAAAGATATCACACTCATACGACTCTTTAAAAGTTTCTAATATAACTCTGTTAAGCCTGTTCAGATCACATGGCTTGTATTTAGGACAACCGGTATCATTCTGTCCTAACTTCACTACTTGAGGAATGCAACCAACTGTAACAAGAACCTATAAAGACTCCCTTACCGTCCTGTCTTTGGAAAGGATCTAGGGCTTGATTCTCCCTCTCATGTACGCTACTGAAAACAGAGTGATTCCATTTGCTTCAATGAAGTTAGGCAAGCAAAAATAGTATAAGGTCAGAAATGGGCGCCAAAAGTGCTTTATTCTGATAAGCTTCATTGGAATTGAATAAGGATTCTGGAAGAGAACCCAGGTCCCCAGAAACGCTACCCGCACTGAGGTTGTGCAGCTAGGGATTGAGTTACAAGCATTGCATCAGCAAAGCAAATATTAACAAGCCTAAAAAGAAAATGTAGCATGAAAGTCTGTTACATAAGTTATATCTCCCCGAGGCTTGCTATAGTTTTTGATTCTGACTTTTGTGGAAGTTCAAACCACTTCACTAGCTTTTTTCATTGTTCATTAAACAAGGACGCTTAGCAGGGCAGTTCCTGCATTGAAATGCAACATCTTCCTTTCCGTGCCTCATGATTGATGAACAGCTCTCAGATGTCAGAGGCTGGGCGCTGCCATCAAACCTGGAAAATGTGTATTGATTGATGCGCGCCTGAAGACCTGTCACCAGGAGCCTGTAAGAAAGAATAATTAAGTGTCATAACATGCCTAATATTGAAATGTGATGGTTTTTTTTATTGTCTCAAAACAGAATAAAGACAGCTTTGAGTGGCAATGCATCTAAATGTGGATAAGCTTCAGGAGTGTGTGTAGGGGGAACACACACACTGAATTAATCGATTTCTAAGAACAGGCACCTGAAAGTAATGCCTTTCAGTCATGTTGACCTGCTCTAGCGAGGGGTCATCTCTGTGAAATGGTTCAGAAGTAATTCAAACTACTCTCTTGAACCTGCAGATGGACCCTTTTGGGCTGTAATCTTATATCTCCCAAGCAAAGCTAGGTCAGACCATCATATCTAATCAGTAGCTGGATTAGAAACTACCAAGAGAAGCCCAGGTTTTTGTGGAAGTAATGTGAGTGATTCCAGAGGCAGCACTCTTCTTCCCACAATGTTGGTAATAGTGTTGGAGAGGTGCAGTGCCTTCTTGAAGAGTGTAGCCAGAATTGAAGTTCCTAATTCATTTTCTACCAAAATTAGGATCAAGATAAAACCTCTTCCCATTTGGAGAATTCTGTTGATCTCAGCTGAACTCACACTGCAGTCTCTGATTTCCACTCCCTGGTCTTCACTGATTGATTTCCAGCATCTTTTCCCGGTCTGCAGCATTACACTCGGGTGCACCCTGAGGTTTCTGAACCCATGCAGCCTGCCCCCTAATTCTGCGGCATCAGTGCCACTGTAGTACAAGCAGTACGGGCTGTCCAGAATGACAGGACAAAACGTCTTCCCATTTCATTGCACTTCCACAGGTACAATTTAAGAGGTCCATTAGTGAAGATGCATTGCTGAAGCTTAACCCAGAATAAATATTGGCTGTAAGGTGAAGGGGAGAACCAGCACTCATTGATGAAGGGCAGCAAAAAAAAAAGCATGGTGAGGAAGGCCAACTAGAAGGGTAGAGACACTTGAAATGCAACAAATGAAATCTCTTCACCCACATAGAGGTCAGAACAGAGGTCAATACAGCAAAGAACAAAGACACCCTCTGCACATACACACCATTTTAAGCTCTGTGAGTAAGACTTCTCTGCAGACAACTTATTGCCCCAAAAGACGGGTTGTCCATCTTGTCAACAAACCGCTCCGCTACATTTGTCAGAACTGATGAAGGGGTTACAGATCAGAAGCCTTTGCTGTCCCTGTTGCAGTTGCTGCCCTGTTCCTCAACACTTTGGTGGTGAAACAGAAAAAAAGAGGACAAGGTGCTATTTTTAGGGGAAATTTGTTGTCTTGTGCAGAAAGAGAGCACAAGCGTGAATGGGCTCATCTTCTCTGTCTCCTATTTGGTAGCAAGAAAAACTCAGTGTTGGAAACATCTTTGTAAATGTGATCATAGGTGTTAGGGAACCAGAGCTGAAGTCTGGTTGAGCTGAATATTTTCTGTTCCCAAAACTAAGAGGAGGAAACTTACCTCACGGTATTTAGTCAAGCTAAGCCTTGACATAAGCAGATACAACTCCATTAGAGTCATCCAGGGCTGGATTTTTTAAAGGTATTTAGTTGCCTAAAGATGAAGCTTTCCACCTATGTGGCTTACAGCAGCTGCAGCAGGGCTTCCTTTCATGACTTTGTAACTGTAGTTGAGCAAAACTTTCCAACATGTCCTCTCACTGGGCTTTTCCCCAGCCCTTTCTAAATCAGTTTTTAAAAGGAGAATAACAATTGTTGCTGCACAAATTGTTCCAGTGCAAATGGTCCAAAGGTGCTCCTTTCAGATTCACCAAGAAGAATTCAAAGCCCTTGCTGGTGTTCTTAGTAGAAAAGCCAAAGGCTGTCTGAGCATACAAAATGCCATCAACTTTCCTTGGCAGACAAGGTTCTTTGGGTAAATCTGAGCTCTTTTATTAGACCAACTCAAATAGTTGGAAAAATTGTTCTTAGCAAGTTTTCGAGCACAAACACCCTTTGACAAGCTGAAGAAGCGTCTGCAGATGGTCTGTGCTCTTCCTGAATGGAGTGGTAAAGCAGCCAGAGGCCAGTACCTGTGCAAGAAAGCCAGCCAGTTAAAATGTAAATTGAGGTGATCAGTATGTAAGAGACAGGTGGACGGGGACGGATAAATGTAGCTGTAGTGAAAGGATGAGAGACAGGAAGGTGGGGTGGGGAAAGGGGGTTGCATATGGTGAGGTTGATGACTCTGAAACTCATGCTAAACTCGGGCCTACTCACAAAAGTTAAAATACAGAATACTGATGCTAACTGCATAATAAAAGAGGATGCAAGTTCATGGCTAGACCATCTGAGAAGGAATAATGAAGTATTTCTTCCAGCTTATCTTGCTATATTCAGGATGATTTCAGGCAGGCTTACAGTTGTCTGGTGTGTAACCATGTGAAATGTCTATCCTTGATTAATTAGTATGGTAAATATTTCTTTTGCAATTAACTTGTGTTTATGTGTAGGAAGAGACATTTTCCATATGCGATAGATGTCTCCTCATTTAGTCCAAGGTCATGTATGTTTTTCCTACTTGTGAATCAGTTTCTTAATATGTTCCAAACTGGATAACCTCTTGTCAATGAAGAAGGTAACTCATTCAAATTAGAAATTTCTGATAGCCAGTAATGATAGAAATTTCTGATAGCCAGCAGGTTTTTCCTATGAATTACTGCTTGGGACTCTCTCTTGATTTACACAACTAAAAGAATGCTTTGAAAATGCTAAACTAAGGGTATAAAAAAGCAGTAAAACAGCAAACAGCACGCACACTTCAAGAGTGAGAAATCTCTCTGATACCAGCTGCTGATGTGCCCTATTGACTCAAGAAGTTGAAGAGAAACAGACCGCCTCTTCGTCGCCTGTTTGGTGAGAAATCATCACCTTATAGCTAATTAGTGGACTTTTATTTGGTTTGGGCTCACTTGACTTGATTTTGAACACTTGTAGTAAATAAAGACTTTCTGTCACTCATCGAATGCGGTGTCTTGTCAATCCCTGGGCTAGTCCTGAATCCTAGGTTTTTGATTAGCTAACAGAGGTGTACCATCACATATAAAACAACACATATTTTTTTCCAAGTAAAAAGCAACCAAAAGCTTTACTAATATGCCAGGGGCCTAGAGCTGCATTTTTCAGTCTCAGATTAAAGTAAAAACAAAGATAACTTAATTGGAATGAGTTAAAAACAATCTGCAGGGCTGTGAAATAGGAGCTTCATTACCAGGAGCAGCTAACAGGCAGAAGAATAGCAGAACAAAGGCTAGTTTGATTGGTGGAACATCAAGACCATTAAAAAGAAGAGAGGGACATTTAGACCTGGGAATGAAGAGTTTAGAAGGGATCAGGTAGATTACAAGGAGCTGTGCAGTCCCTTAGCACTGCCTAATTAGAAATGCTGCTGCCACTGCCAGGCAGTTGGTTTTAACCTTTGGATAGAGCAGGAATCAAAAAGGGGTGCAAGTGCACCAGTGCACGCACACACACCTCCCCACACACCCCGCCCCGCCAACCCCGATCCATCCCATCCCATCCAGCCATGTATTATACTGGGTTGCAGTACAGGGCTTTTGCTAACACTAGATTCAAAGGGGAAGAAAAACTGAGAAGTCCAGTATTTTCTACCACTTTCCCCAAAAGAAACAAAAGGGTTCAATACACCTTAAGCAGTGTGAGTTGCCTGGCTCTGAGGTGTAAAGGCTGCAGGATTGGGCCCCCGTGCTGACAACTTGAAAGAAGATTTGGAACATTTCATAACTCTCCAGTTTATCACTTATAAATCATGGTTTTTCATTTCTTCCATCCCAGCGACTTCTGCTGTTTCAGTGCAGCTGGCTTCTCAGTGTGCTGCAGGAGGTAAAATAACAGCTCCGGGAGAGAAGCAGGAGGATCCGATTCTGTATTGTTCTTAACTGCTCCAAAATAATTGCCGCAAGCTGTGTTTTCTCCAGGGAAGAATATCTTGTTTCATGCTATTTATCCAGCTATGTTTCAGTGGCAGCACCAGCTAACTTGGGAACCCCTGAACTCAGTGTAAAATTCCTTCTGATTAAATGGGCAAAAGGAAGTTTCCTACCAATAATCCTTCTCTGAGTACATGTTGGGGCCTGCTGTAGGTGTGTACATGCTTCTCGTGCCCATGAGATGAGGGGCCTGGAGGGCATGTGTTTTGTGTCTACTTGGGTTCTGTTGCAAAGGTACATGAAGGATGGTGCAGCTGATATCCTCCCTCAGCCCCTTCTTGCTCTCCATAGCCATGGGATGGGAACCTAGTGAGTGTCTGACCCACTGTTCTTAGTGATTTTATCCAGAAGCATAATAGGGCAGCTGCAGTGGAGTCAGCCATCACTGCAGCAGCTGCTATTTTTTTGCCCCCCTCCCAGGACTGTTGGCCTCGCTGCCCCCCTCCATTACCCTACTGCCTTTACCACTTTGGGAAGAAGGGACCTTCCAGATCACTGAATTCAATTCCCTGCTGCTTCAGGCAATCACCTTGCATCGTCCCATTCATAAATTTACCCCGCTCCACCTTAATACCAGTCAGGTTTCTTGCCCCACTGCTGTCTTCAAACTCCCTTTCAGCTGCCTGTTCCAAAAGGAAGAAGAAGAAGAAAATGGTAAGTGAAATTCCCTACAGCAAAGTTAGGTATTGGGGTGATGATAGGCTGATTCCTGTCAAGAATGGACATGACTGATGCCTCATCTTCCTAGAGAAGACTTGCAGCCTGTAGAGTGTCTCTGTGCAAATCTTTTTCCTTCAGGGTGTAGTTCAAGCTACATCTAGCAAAACAGACCACAAGGGTTGCTTCAGATCAGAAGTGGCAGTTTCTGACCAGAGCAGCTCTGAACAAATCCATTTTGTACAGGTCTTCCTTAAGCATATGCCATATTGCAGGATTGGGAAGTGGAAGAAAGTGACTGCAAACCTCCAACCTTTGAGATTGACTACCTTGTCATAAAGCACAGCACTGGCATCCAAATCCTCTGTACTGATGGCCCCAGGGCCAATAGGCCAAGCAGTGCAGTGGTCATCTTTTCCTGTGTGTGAGGATGATGTTCAATCACAGACTGAATAAAGAAAGTGCCTAGAGGGAGGACATCCTCAGCCATCAAAGGATGAACCTTCCAAGTCCTTAGTCAGACTGGGACCAACAAAGGGAATAAAAGATCTAGTGGCTCTCTTGGTAATGTTATCTATGATAAGGCCCAGAATAGCCCAACAAAAGATATATTCTGGATGAATCTGGATCACCTCCAGCAACACCTCCTATCCCAGAGAGGCAAGCAGCACTGAAACCAGTGGTTTTTGTTTGTCCTTTGCAAGCGAAGATGACGGGAGCAAGGGGGGTGGGGGGAGAAGAGAGAAAGGAAACAGGAAAGAAAAAGGGAAGGAGAAAAGAGAAAGGAAGAAAGAGGAAAAAGGAGAAATAAAGAGGAAAGAGAGAGGAGTCGGGGGTGGAGGCTAGGTCTCATGGGTACGCAGGTGATTTATAAACCCAATCTTTTCCCTGAACAATCTGCTGCAGCAGGGGCAGGAGAGCAACAAGGACTGGACATAAGAGGTCCTTGTTTTCCTGGCTACATGCTTCCTCACTGCCTCTGCCATGCGCTGCTGCTCGAAGTCCAGTGCTCTGCTCTGGACTGATGACCTCCAGGATGGACGGTCACGAGCAATTTGCTCCCACAACTCCGGGTCAATGCCAAAACTCTTTAGGGACATCATTAGGATGTCCTTGTACCGCTTCTTTGGTGCGCCATGAAAGTGTACTCCATTTGACAGTTTGCCGTAGAAGATTTTCTTTAGCAGGCGAGTGTCGGGCATTCTTGAAAGGTGGCCGGCCCATCTTAGCTGTGCCAGTTTCAGTAAGGTGTGGATACTGGGGACAGCTGATCTTCTGAGCCCCTCAGTGTCTGGAATCTTGTCCTGCCACTTGATCTTTAGTATCTTTTGCAGGCAGCCCAGGTGGAAGTGGTTTAGTTTCTTGGCATGATGCTGGTAGATGGTCCAGGTTTTGCAGGCATAAAGGAGGGTCAGAGGGTTTCTAAACCTTCAGTTTCATTGACATTCTGATGCCTCGGCAGTCCCAGACTGACTTATGGAGTCTGCCGAAGGCCATGCTGGCTTTTGCTAGCCTCGCATTGACTTCATCATTGATGTGGACAGCATGGGACAGCATGCTGCCTAGATAAACAAATGTGTTGACTATTGACAGTTGTTTGCCTTTAACTGAGATGTGTGGTTCCTGGGGTGCTGTGCCAGGCGCAGGTTGAAACATCACTTCAGTCTTCTTCGTGTAGATAGTGAGTCTGAAGTTGTCACAGGCTGATGAGAATAGGTCCATGGACTTGCATGTCAGCCTGTGAGCCGGCACATAACACACAGAGGAAGTCGCAAAGCATGGCTGTCTGGACTTTGGAGCTCACTCAGAGCCTGTGCAGTTGAAGATGTCTCCATCAAAATGGTACCTGATCCCCATACCATGGTCATCATCTTGGAAGGCATCTGACAGCATGGCAGAGAATAGGATGCTGAAGAGGGAAGGTGTGAGCACACAGGTCTGCTTGATGCCATTTGTGACTGGAAAGGGGTCAGAGCATTCCCCATTTGCAAGGACACATGCCATCAAGGTTCCCTTAAAGGTGGCCGCGCAAGTGAAAGTCTTGCCGTGCACAAACTTTTTAAGGCTGTACACCTGCCAGGAGAGGAGCTGGGCTGCGGCATGGGACACTTACCAAAGGTAAGCTCCTCCCTGAGGAAAGGTGGAGGCAGAGGCTGGGATGGAGGTGGGGACAGGGACAGGAACAGACAGAGATGGGAACAGGGACAGGGGCTAGGGCCTGGCGTGAGCTCCGCCAGCTCCAGGGAACTGCTCCGTTCTCCTGCATCACCTCGGGGAGTGAGGAGGCACGTGGCATCAGGGCTGGGGAGTGGAGCACATCCCCCAGAGCCGACGGAGCCCACAGAGCAGTTGCCCAGAGCCAGCGGAGCCCGCACCAGCCCCTAGCTACAGCCTCCATCCCTGCCTTGCCTCACCTCGGGAAGGAGCAGCTGCCTGCCCCGAGTGAGGCTCTGCCGGCTCCGGGGAACTGCTCCACGGGGTCCGCTGGCTCCAGAGAAGTGCTCCACTGCCCAGCCCTGACACCACATGCCTCCTCACTCCCCAATGCAATGTGGGGGAGCAGAGCAGTTCCCCAGAGCCAGCAGAGCTCACACCAGCCCCCAGGCCCCAGCCCCCGGTCCCCACTGCCTGCTGTGGGTGAGGAGTGAGGAGCTTACTTTCGGTAAGTGTCCCACGCCACACTGAAAGAGGGAGGTGGGACCGAAGCGGTGCATTCACGGACCAAAGCGGCACGCTCACAGACCGCTACTCCTTAGAGGGAACATTGCATGCCATCATGCCATTGTGGAACTGTCAAACCATACCAATGAAGTTTCCAGGGCATCTATACATGATTTCCCAGAGGTTTTCACAGTTCACTGTGTCAAAGACTTCGGTTAGGTTGATGAATGTGAGAAGAAGGTCAATGTTCTTCACGGTAAGAGTGGCCAAAATCTGGAAAGGGCTTCCAAGGGAAGTGGTGCTCTCTCCTACCTTGCGGGTTTTTAAGAGAAGTCTGGATAGGCATCTGGTGGGGTCATCTAGACCCAGCACTCTTTGCTGCCTAGGCAGGGGGTCGGACTCGATGATCTGTTGAGGTCCCTTCCAACCCTAGCATCTATAAAGCATCTATGAATCTATGTTCTGTTCCTCATGCTCTTCACCTTCTCCTCACTGAAACCAGTGCTGATAGAATATCACACATAGCACCAATTGGCCTTATTTTGGAGATTGTTGTCTCACCTGTCTGGGAGCATGGGCTTCTGGACCAAAGGTCAGTATGTTTGTACATGACACTTCTTACCAAATTTCATTTGAAGCCATGCCAACTCAATTCCCCTTTCACCAGTCAAGCCTGAATACAGTAGACTCCCAACTTCCGTGTATATTGCATTCCTGAGAAACTTTGCGTATGTCAAATTCACGCAACTTGAGGTGAATTTTCCCATAGGAAATAATAGAAAAGTGAGGGGTTGCGTTCCTTAGACCTCACATTTATGACACCAAAGGTACCAGAATAAAACCTTTTTCAACCAATATTTTATTTATTATGTTACAAAAATGTATTTATTCAATTACATTATAAGAAATGCATACAAAAATGTAAAATGAACATACAACAATCTTCAATCGATCCATCAATGGGGAGCCGAGTCTTCATCCAGGTTGAACACATCAAAAGATGGTGATGATATCTCTCCCCCAGAAGTGGAGGGCTGAGAGTCGGTTGATTGAGTCGAGAAAGTCAAGATAGTGCTGTCCCGCTTCCTGAAGAACTCGTCCAAGGAAGACTGCACTGAGCAGTGCCGCTCCTCCCTGTACAGCTCCATGTAGCAGGCATTGACTTCCTTCGTCAGCCTGGCAACTTTAGCACTTCTTTCATGACTGGGGTCATTTTCATCAAATAAGACTAGGTAACCATCCAAAAGTTTGAATGCATCAGCCATGCCTTTCATCATGAGAACTCGGGGGGGCCTTTCATTTTCTTCCATGGGCTCTTCCTCTTCATGCTGCTCCCTATCCAGCTCAAGAAGATCCTTGTTTGAGAGTTCCTCCCTATAGGAATCCAGCAGCTCAGCCATGTTTTCCTCGTTGACCTGTTCAAAGCCCACACTCTTAACCATCTCAACAATCCCATGCCTTGCATCACTGATAAATTCATCAGCGGCAAAGCCTTGGAAATCATTCACAACAGCAGGCCAGATGTTTTTCCAGACACCATTAAGGCACTGCTGTGTAACATCATTCCAGGCATCTCCGATGATGTCTATGGCAATCTTGATGTTAAATTTCTTCCAAAATTCTTTGACATTTGTCTTTTCCCTTGACTGTCTCATTTATAAGCTTCTTGAAGGTCCTCCATAGATAATAGCTCTTGAAAGCTCGAATAACATCCTGATCCATGGGCTGGATGAGCGACGTTGTGTTCAGTGGCAAGAATGGTACTTTAATGTTCTCATTGAGGTCACCAAGGCTTGCAGGGGGTGTCCTGGAGCATTATCAAGAAGCGGTAGAATTTTGAAAGGCAGATTTTGCCTGTCACAATAAGCCCTCAATTCCAAATGCAGCAGACTGGAAAAATAATCTTCAAACAATGATCCAGTAACCCATCCTTTCTAGTTGGCTCTCCAATAAACAGGCAGATGCTCCTTTGCATAACCCTTAAGCACCCGAGGGTTTTCAGCATGGTAAACCATCAATGGTTTGAGCTTGAAGTCACCAGCTGCGTTCGCTCCAAGCAGCAGTATGCAGTGATCCTTCATGGCCTTGAACCCTGGGGCAGTTTTCTCCTCGACTGAGATAAACATTTAACTCAGCATTCATTTTCAGAAGACTCTGGTTTCATCCAAGTTGAAAACTTGCCTCAGATTATAGCTTTCCTCTTCAATGGCAGGCTGTAGGATTGAAGGAAATTTATCTGCAGCACTTTTATCAGCAGCTTCTGCTTCGCCCGTCAGTTTGAGATTATGAAATCCATGGCGTGCTTTAAATCTATCAGACCATCCAGCACTTGCATTAAATGGCTTGGCTTCAGGATCATCACGTTTTAACACTTTATAAATGCTGCGTGCTTTTGCTTGAATCACCTGGGTCGAAAGTGGCACGTGTTCTTGATTCTGGAGCTCAATCCATGTTGTCGATATGCGTTCCATTTTCTCCATGATGGCCGAGCTTGTTAATAAAACACGGGCAGTAGATAAACGTGTAGCAGTCCTACAAGACTCCTTAATTTTCTCCATGTTGTCCCTAATTGTACAGAGAGTTGACTTACTGAGCCCTGTAGCACACCTAATTTCCTTTGTCTTCTCACCTCTTTTGTATCTCTTCACAACTTCAAGTTTTTCTTCCAAAGTTTTCTTTTCTTTTCATTGTAGAGCTGGAAGCACTTGTAGAATCACTATTAAAAGCTCTCATCTTGAACACTTAAGAGGAGATGCTGCTACCACAATGGTGACACTGAGACTTTGCGAGCCCCCAGAATCCTGCTTGGGAACCCAAGCTGCGCATAACTCTGCTTGACTCAGTCCACGCATCTCGCAGGACGTTCGCGTATATATGTGAATGACGCATGTCTCGGAGTGTATTTTTCTGTTTGGGTGTTAATATTAATTTGCGTAAATGCGAAACACGGGTAAATTGAATACGCGTAAAATGGGGGTCTACTGTACATAAGAAGATGGAAGCAAGTGTTGTCCTGAACTCAAGGCAGAGTTTCCTACAACAGATCTGTTCATCACCACCTCTCTCAAAGGGACATGTGTCTAAGAGTGATGCAAATTCTTTCTGCAGGGGGATCCAAGTCTCCTTTCTCTACATTTCCATGATTTGCAGAACTCTGCTGTCACTTGCATGTGATGATGCATAGATCCCCACAGTGGGATCAACCTGATTAACCTCCATGACTCTAGAATAAGTAACCATTCTGTCTTTGTCTCCAAGTTCTCCACCAGTATTCTTGCAATACTATTGCAAAAAAATGCAGTACATCATATGTTGCTGGGAATTAAGGAATGAGAATTGCAACCAGTTCTTCCTGAGTTTAAATAGTCATTTTCAATGAGGCAGTAACATTTCCTTATTTTATTCAGGCCATAAACAAATTTAGGAGGAATTAAAACCAAAAACAAAGAGGGAAAGTAATTACAGTGAACAACACCTGTTTACCAGGGCTCGCTATACATCACTAATTTATCTGATTCAATTATATGGTCCTCTAATATAGAAAATCTAGCCTCTCTTCCTCTGTTTCTGCACTCCTTTCCTATGAGACCTGGAAAAAATTACATAGTTTCTTTGCCTCAGTTTCACCTTCTATAAAGTGAAGCTAATATTGACTCACCTTGAAGGAACGTTGTTTGAGAAGCCTAGATAGAATACATAATCAATGCAAATGTTTTCTTTCCTATATTATTGCACAGAAATATTGGATGCATAATTGAAGCAAACTAATCTCCCAATGCATATTGTAGTCTCCTCATTTATCTTGCAGCATTTGTAACACACAGGTAGTTTGTAATATGCAACAGCGTGTACCTTGTTGGTAACAAAAATGAAGTGATCGGAATATATATTATATATCCAGGGTAACTAAAAAATAATATATAATATAATACAATAACATTTCCAGGGTAACTAAATAACCCTATAATCTTTAACTTCCAGATGGACATCCATTGCAGGGGTGGGTAAAATGCGGCCTGTGGGCCAGATGTGGCCCACCAGGCCATTCTATCCAGCCTGTGGGGCCCCTAAAAAAATTGGAAAATTAATATTTATCTGTCCCTGGCTGCCTGTCATGGGGCCCTCGATGGCTTGCCAAAACTCAGTAAGCAGCCTTCTGCCTGAAATAATTGCCCGCCCCTGCATTAGAGACATCTGTATGCATATAGGTAACCATGGTTTAAAAGCCTGTTCAAAGGACAAACCCAAGTAGAAAGTAATGAAAAGTCATTAACTCTCAGCATTGTAGGCTTAGACTGGATATTGGGAAAAGCTTCTTCACTCTTAGAAGAGTGAGGCAGTGGAATAGATGTCTAGGGACGTTGTAGACTGTCCAACACTGGAGGTGTTCAAGAAGAGGTTGGACAGCCACTGGTCAGGGATGATCTAAGTGTAGCTGTTCGTATGTTCTGCTATGGGCATTTCCCATGTTTCTGGGCTTTGCTGGTTGCCACATGGGGCTGGGGGAGGTGGGGAATATCCTCCCCCACTCTACAATATGTATCAGGGGTTTTTTGAGCTTTCCTCAGAAGCATTGGGTATTGGCTGCTGCCAATGCTGGGGATTTTGACTGGGATGTGCCAGTGCTCCTCCTGGGACTTAAATCCAGTGGTTCCTGGCTAGAGGGTCTTGGCCGTCTGCTCAGGAAGGACTGCTGTATTTGTGATCAAGAAGCAATTTTTATCCTATGACCAGATTGGTGTGGACTGTGGCAGGGGAGCAGAGCTGGGCAGGCGGGGGGTGATGCTATACCTGGGATCTCTAGAGCATATATTATGCTCTATACCTTTTACAGAAGCAGGGTGTTGGCTGCCACGGTCCCCCTGCTTTACCTGTAGCCGGTTAGGGTGTTCTGTCTTGTGTTGTGTCAGGGTTGACTGTAGTTATACTAAGAGGTTAGATCAGGAGGAGTGTGGGGGTGTAGAGTGGGTGTGTGGGGGGGTGAAGTAGGTATGTGTAGGGGGCTGCCCTTGTGCTAGGTCCCAGGAGCTGGCTAAGCAGGGAGGGAGTTGGGGGGGATCAGGGGGCATGTGCAGCAGAGTCCATGTAGGCAGTGCAGTGCAGGCACGAGTGAAGGTGCAGGTGTAGTCTGCACCCCCCATTCAGCCCATGGCTGCCCCCCCTGGTGCTCTGCATGGGGTTGAGCCCTACCAGCTCCCACCTGGGGCAACCCACACTGTGTTCCCATCTGCCCTGCACCTGCCAATGGCACTGCCCCAGCCCCAACCAGCATGCACACCCTCCCAGCAGGGCTGATCCCACCCCTGCTGCAGCTTCCCGAGTACTGCTGAGCTCCCCCTACCTCCAGAGGCTCCTCCTCATGCCCCTGCTGTGCTGCTCCAAGTGAGGGAGAAGCTGCAGCTGGGCAGCTCCTTCCCCAGCACGCAGGGCTCCCGCTCCAGCTCCCGGCAGCCTTCCACGCACTCCACCCGCCCAGCGCAATCAGCACCCACCTGCAGGCAGCCGAGCTGCAAGGCAGTTCTGCAGGGAAGCTTTGCGTGCTGGCCCGGGCTGGGGTGTTGCCATCAGCAAGTGCAGAGCAGGTGTGGGTAGGGCTCAGGCCCATGCAGAGGGCAACTGCAGGGTAGATACAGTCAATTGGCAGGCTGGATCCAGTCTGCATGCTGTAGTTTGCCCACCCTTGCATTAGATTATGGATTGGTGTGGAATGGTTTGGATAGGGATGATCCCGCCTCAGGTTGGACTAGACCTGTGATCCATGGAGGTCCCTTCCAGCCCTATTTCTCTATGACTCTATGAAACTGTATATAGGCAAGCTCTACAGCCTGATTCTGATCTCCTTTAGGCTTGTGTAAATAAGGAGTAATTCCAGAACTGAATAAAACTCTGCTGCTGTGAATGAAAGCAGCATCCAAATAAGGTTAAACATTTAAAGACTGAAATTATGCTACAGAGTTGAGAGCTAAGCTATGTTTAATACAACAGCTGGATGACCCAGAAATAGGACAAAGAACTATTGTGAATCCTTCTCTCCTGCACCCGCATTAGCATGCAAGCCTTAGAAAATAATATTTTGTTAAAAATCACAGATGAAATCCTGGCCCTACTTATGTCAGTGGGCTACTAACTTCAGTGGGGCAAGATTTTACGCCGTATTCTTCTCCAGACAGTCAAAGATTGTCCACCAGAATGAATCTTAGAAGTATCTTAGCTTTATTTTCTTAAGTAAATGGCTGTGAAGAAAACCACTTGTGTTCTAAAAGCTCAGAGACCAGAAGTCATAGAAAAATAGCTCCTGCTTTATTACTTTTTAAAAAATCTCACACTTTGAAAGTGATCTCTTGACTTTTCATAGATATTTAAGTGATTAGGGACCTGTCTGATAATCTAATTTATTTCATTGATTCAGGCCACAGGATTTTGCTGATCTAGTTTGTGCTTGGAATCCCATAGCTGTGCTTCAACTAGTGTGTCTTTTTTATTTTTTTAAAGGAAAAAACAGTTTTGCATTCAAAATTTCTTACGATGAAGAAGGGGTGTAGGTTGTAGCCATGTTGGTCTAAGGACATAGGCAGACAAGTTTCTTTGGGTGAATCTGATATCTTTTATTAGACCAACTTAAATAGTTGGAAAAAAAAATTAGCATGCTTTCGGGTTTAACAACCTTTCATCAGGCTGAGGAAGCCTCTGCAGTTGGTGTGTGCTCTTCCTGGATGGAATGATGAAGAAAACACCAAAAGTCGTGGTGAATTATTCCAGTGGTTAATCGTCTTTGCTGTCTAAGATTTGCCCCTATTTGAATCTATCTAGCTTCAGCTTCCAGATTCTGGACATTGGATATCTTTGGATATCTCTGTCTGCTAGACTGAAGAACATCAGAGTCAACTGCTCGTCTACAGGTGCACCCAAGACAGCAGCAATTTGTCCCCCACAGTATTATCCTATGACAGAGTTAATTCGTTTACTGTTCCCTAATACTGGTGTATGTGTAGACTATGACACTTTATTACAGAGCTAATTAGTCAACTTCGCCGTAAAGCGCATGTGTAGATGAACCCATAGAGTGTGGTCAAGTCATCCCTTTGTAGCAAACCCCCCCATTTTTCTTTTTTTTTATTATTTAAAAATACATTATCTCCCCTTCCCCAAACATCTCTGACTTTCTCTCTGCCCTCTCTATCCCTTATAAGTGATTACAAGTAGTACTAGATAAGCTAAGCTAAGTTCTTATACTCCCTTATAGTAACAATCCCCTTTTATATTGTAAATAGTGTTCTGTTATGTTTGTATGAATTTTTACTGTTTTATATTGAATTTATATGATTTAGGCCTATGTCTGTAAAGTAGTGTCAAGTTTCCATTTTGTATGTCAAGCCTCCATCTTGTGTCTCCTGCCCGGGTATAACCTATGTTGTAACCGTGACTCACGTCTAACCAGTCTCATGTAAATTGGTTCCTGAATGAATGGGAAAGAATGAGGGTGCTTGAGGTACAATGGTAGTAGGCTTGTACTGAATGATCAACTCAACGACTGGATCATCATCTCAATGACTGGACCATTGACTTGCATTGACCCACCCAGGAACCACAGACCTCACCCAGGAACAGAGACAAAACCCAGCATTTGAAAGATAAAGAACCTACAGAAACCCTACATTTGGAAGACAAAGACCCTACAGAAACCAGGAACCCCACCATTGTGTCCCATCAGACAATGAGGACACCTGGATCTGCACATAGGCATCTGAGCAGGACTGTCCTTGCCTGGACATGTCCTTCCCATAGGAGACACAAGTAGTCTACCCCTATAAAAGCGGTGGTAAAGTGTGATCTCTTTGGGATACCCTCTCTATCTGGACCAGCACTGCGCCACACCACCTATCCACCCAGAGGCCCTGCCAGCAACCCACTCTGGATAACACCTTGCTGGAAGAGACCCCAACTGGCCATTGAGGATCAACTCAAAGCCCAGGATAGGTAGCTATCACCCACCTTCCTTCCCCAAGCAAAGGACCTGCGCTCTGTCCCTACACACCTTGACTTCAGTCCCTCCACCAAGCCTTTTTCTCTCCTGCTACCATTGTGTGGGTGCATGTGTGACTGCTTGTGTGTGTGTGTGTGTAGGAACCAATAACTATACTGCCTGTCTAATAAAAATTGATATTTTTGACCCCGAGTTGGTCTCCCAGCTCCCCCAGCTCCAGCTTCCCTCTCCCTATACCTCTTAGCTCCCCCGCAGTCTCTAAGCTCTGGATCTGGCTCCGGCCTCTGTGCCGGCTTCTCCCCAGCATCACTCCTCCGCCCTGCTGTCTTTCAGCTTTTTCCTTTGATCAATTAACACCAATTACCCTCAAGAAACCCCAGGGGCCACAGTGACTTCATGTAACCCTAACCCCAAGTGACCCTGAGTAACCCCATGGGACACTTGACCTTAAGTAACTCCAACCCCAAGTGACCTCGAGTAACCCAGGGGCCACTTGACCTTAAGTAACCCCAAGCACCAAGTTACCCTAAATGCTCCCTAGTGTTAACACACAGCCACAAAAGTGTGTGTTGGTGTGTTTGTGTATGTGTGTGTGAACTCACAGTGGTGTGTGTGTAGTTTGCTTGTGTGTGTATATAATTTTTGTATCATGCCCTCCTGTCTAACAGCGCAATATTGAGATCCCGAGTGTTGCTCTGGCGCATGTCAAGTCAACATCTTAACTTTCCCCTTGATATGTTAAATGTATTTAATGTTTCCCAGTGTTTTCCAGTGTGCAGTTCCAGTGTTCCTCTCTTCTCTGGATCCTCCCTAATTTTGCAACATCCTTCTTGACACCAGAACTGTATACAGTGTTCTGGTAATAGTCACAGCAGTGCCAGAGATAGATATAATATAACCTTTCTCTTCCTACTCTGGGTTCCCTTCTTGTACAGCCAAGGATTGCATTAGCCCTTTTAGCAACAGCATCAGACTGGGAACATAGATGGAATTGGCCTTCATGTAAAATATAGATACCATTATTTGATACAGATATTTTACATTTGCCTATATTGAAGTCTATATTGTTTACTTGCTCCCAATTTACCAAATATCCCAATTGTTCATTAGAAGTGTCTTGTCTGCTCCATTATATACCAGTCCCCCAATCTGTGTGTCATCTGCACAACTTAATCACTTATAATTATGTTTTCTTTCTGGTCTTTGATAAAAATATAAACTAGCACGGACCAAACAAACTGACAACCATGAGACCTTACAAGAAAGGCACCGACTCATGATAATTTCCCATTTACAATTATATTTGGAGACCCATCAGTTAATGAGTTTTGAATGAATTTAATGTGCAGCATGTTGATTATTGTATTGTTCTGTTTTTTTTAATCAAAATGTTGTGTGGTGCCAAATGCTTTACAGAAGTCTTCCAGTGTTATAAAGCACTATTGCTTTTGCTAAACTTCTAGTCTCATCAGTAAAAAGGTCAAACAGGATCTATTTTCCATAAACCCATGTGGACTGGCATTAATCATCTTACCTTCCTTTAGTTCCTTATTAATCATGTCCTGTATCAGTCATTCCATTGTTTTGCCCAGGATCCTGTCAAGCTGACAGCCCTATAATTATCCAGGTTATCTTGTTTACCCTTTTGTTAAACCTTGACACAACATTAGCTGTCTTGCAGTCAGCTGGCTCTTTACCAGTGTTCTGGGGCTTATTAAAATCAACATTTACACTCCAGAGAGCTTCTGGGGTAGCACTTCTAAAACTTTCTTTTTAGGCATCTGACAATTTCTTCAATGCTTGATGCTGGAAATGCTGAATCCGCTCTTCATTGTAATTCATACATGTTTGAGATTGGCTTAAACCCTTAATCATGAGGTTTTAGGTCTCTTCCAAAACTCTTATTAGCATTAACCATTACAACACTGGATGCAATTCTTATACAGAGAACTTATAAGAGGAAGAGAAACAGACATGTCTTTCACAGGTCTATACAGGAAACTTTTGCCAGTAAATCAATGTCAATCAGATATATGCAACAGTTAAAAAATCAGCAGAAGCCTTAGGGTAGATATAGATATGCTGGCATAAAATTGCTTCTGCTGAGTAGCTTATTTCACTCAGTGAACTAGCATATGCTATGATGCCAAAAGTATGTATACCCATCCCAGCAGGGTTTTGCCTGACTGCAGCCAGTAAAGCTATACTGGTGTAGTTATGCCAGCAAAACTTCTAATTTATGGTGCAAACAGAAGTAACTTTTGAAACATTTCCAAGCTTAACGGGCTGGAAACATTTCAGCCATGGGAAAGAGTATCATTTCAGCACAATGGTAGCCCCTGGCACAGCTGCATGCAGCCATGGCTGTCCAACCAGGAGGCACTAGGGGAGGCTGCAATGACCTGTAGCTCCACTCTTTCTCCCGGATAAGAGAGGG
This sequence comes from Alligator sinensis, assembly GCF_000455745.1. Taxonomy (NCBI): domain Eukaryota; kingdom Metazoa; phylum Chordata; order Crocodylia; family Alligatoridae; genus Alligator; species Alligator sinensis. The sequence continues at coordinate 48,544 of NW_005842560.1, read as the reverse complement.
AAGAGCAGGGAGCACTGAAGTAGAGCAGTAAGGAGGACTATGGCAAAGTCAAAGTGGGGCCTCCAGGGCTTCCTGCCACCAGAACTCTAAAGCTCCAGCCCCAAATCCCTGCAAACCACTCCTCTCCTTCTGCTAGCAGGCTGGAAAGGTAGAAAGGACCCAACTCCCACAGTGGTGGGAGGTCCTGAGAGTCAGCCAAGGACTGGGGGTCCAGCAGCACCTGCCAGGCAGTCTACCCCACTCACCTCCCTTTCCCCGTGGGGATTGTGAGGGTGGAAAGCAAAACAGCAGAGCACTGTGGGATTCTGGAGAACCAATAGGTCCTCTGTCCCCATGTGTCCATAAGAAAAAATGAAACACTTTAAAATAGTAACTCATTTAAGAGGGAGTATTTTAGATTGCTTCTGGTGCTTTTGGACTATTTCAAAAGACAGGCATGCCTGTATAGCTGGCCCTCTGGAACATTTCCAAAGCATCTGAAACATTGCAATTTTTACTTCTGGCTGCACCATAAAAAGGTACGCTAAACCACCCTGGTGTAAACCAAGAAAAATTTCTCTATAGGAGAATCCATCCCAGGATACATAAGACAGCCAGTTAGAGGTTGCTCTGTCATCTTCCCAACTACTTGGTATGGACTTCTATGTACATTCGAATTTGAACTGTCAGCTGATGACACACTAACAAACTGATGCTGCAAACCAATCAATCTGCAGTTCCTTGCAGTTAAAGATGATTGTCTTCCATGATTGCTTTCTCTGAGAGTCCAAAAATGGCTGATAAGCTGATCTGGGATCAGCAGACTCTGTTGCAACCTGGGCTCATGTTTCCATGTGGGGTGGGTGGCACTGTATTCTTGAGTCGGTCCATGACACACTGTTTCTGCCACTCCTACTTCTTCATTTCCTGTTGTCGTCATAAGGTTTCAAAGTACTGAGATCCTTACAGCAGACTTACTCCATGTGGGGTGGTCCTGGGTGATATTCCCTCAAGAGTTCATATCAATGTTACATTTATTTTAATTGGCCTTGAGAACATCCTTGAAGTGCTTTCTCTGCTCTCCTCTTGAGCATATGCCTTGACTGAGCTGGGAGAATAAAACTGGCTTCAGGAGTCTGGAGTCAGACATCAGCATGACATGATGGCCCAGCGAACTTGATGTCAGATGATCATCACCTTAATGGTTGTGGTGTTTGCTTGCAATGGCATGCTAATGTTAGTGCATCTATCTTCCTATTGGATTCGAAGGATCTTCCACAGGCAATGTTGATGGTACTTCTCCTGCGACTTGAGCTGTCTTCTGTACATTGTCCACATCTCATCTCTGTACAATAAGGTGGGGATCACACCTCTTGATAAACCGGATCTGATGTCACGATCTTCAAACACCTATTTTCCTAAGGTGTACCAAGACTGCACTTGCACATTTGAGGTGATGCTGGATTTCTTCTTTAGAGGTCAGCCTTCTGCAACAAGTGGCTTCCAAGGTATGGGAACCTCCAAGGATGGAGAGTCCACAACCTCTCTGGGTAACCTGTCAAGTTTTACTACCCTCTTAGCGAAAAAATTCTTCCTAATATATAAGTTAAACTTCCCTTGCTGTAACTTGAAACCATTGCTCCTTTTTCTGCCATCTGTCACCATCAAGAACAGTCTAATCCATCCTCTTTCAAACCCCACTTCAGGTAGTTGAAGGCTGCTATTAAAACCCCTCTCAGTCTTCTCTTCTCCAGACTAAATAAGCCCAGTTCCCTCAGCCCCTCCTCATAAGCCATATGCCCCAGCCTCCTCAACATTTTTGTTGCCCTCCACTGGACTCTCTCCAATTTGTCCACATCCTTTCTGTAGTGGGGGCCCCAAAACTGAACACAGTACTCCACATGTGGTCTCACCAGTGCTGAATAGATGGGAATAATTGTTTCCCTTGATCTGCTGACAATGCTCTTACTAATGCAGCCCAGTATGCTGTTAGCCTTCTTGGCAACAAGAACACACTGCTGGTGCATATCTATCTTATTGTCCACTGTAACCCACAGGTCCTTTTCTGCAGATCTGCTGCCCACCCAGTCAGCCCCCAGCCTGTACCGATGCATGGGATTGTTCCATCTGAAGTACAAGATTTTGCACTTGTCGTTGTTGAACTTCATAAGTTTTCTTTTGGCCCAATCCTCCAATTTGTCGAGGTCACTCTGAATCCTAGCTCTATTTTCCAGCATATCTACTACTTCCCCCAGCTTGGTGTCATCTGCAAACTTGCTGAGTGTGCACTCTATGGCATCTTCCAGGTCGCTGATGAAGATGTTGAACAAAATTGGCCACAGGACTGACCCCTGGGGCACTCCATTTGATACTGGCTGCTATCTAGACATCAGGCTATTGATTACCACCCTCTGAGTCCAATTCTCCAGTCAGTTTTCTATCCACCTTACAGCCCATTCACCCAGCCTATACTTCCTTAGCCTGCCTGAGAGAATGTTATGGGAGACCATATCAAAAGCCTTGCTAAAATCAAGGAATAATACATCCACTGCTCTCCCCGCATCCAGAGCCAGTCATCTCATCATAGGAGGCAATCAGGTTGGTCAGGCATGACTTCTCCCTGGTGAACCCATGCTGACTGTTCTAATCACCCTCTTCTCCTCCAAGTGCTTAGAAATGGATTCCTTGAGGACCTGCTCCAGGATTTTTCTAGGGACTAAGTTCAAGCTGACTAGTCTGTAGTGCCCTGGATCCAGCTTTTTTCTCTTTATTACCCAGGACCTCTTCCAGTTGCCATGAATTTGCAAAGATGATGGCCAGTGGCTCTGCAATCACATCAGCCAACTCCCTCAGCACATTTGGATGCATTGCATCTGACCCCATTGACTTGTACATGTCCAGCTCTTCTAAATAGTTCTCTTCTTCCCCTCAGACTGATCTCCCCGGGGATCCTGCCTACCAATCAGTTCCCTGAGGGAGTCAAAGTCCGAATTTCTGAAGTCCAGAGTCCTTACTCTGCTGCTCTCCATCCTTCCTTTCCTCAGGGTCCTGAACTTAATCATCTCCTTGTTTCCCAGGCTCCGTGCACTCGTGTACGGGCACCTGAGGTGACTAGCCAATTGCCCTGATTTCTCAAGAAGAATGAGAGCACCTCCCTTGTTGCCCCCTCCTGCTTGCTCTCCCTCCAGGTCACCAACTTCCCCACTTAGCTCAGGGCTTTGGTGTCCATCCCCCAGCAAACATAGTTTAAAGCCGTCCTCATTAGGTTAGCGAGCCTATTTGCCAAGATGTTCTCCCCTGTCTTTGTCAGGTGGATCCCATCTCTTCCTAGCAATCCTTCTTCTTCAAACATGATCACATGGTAAAAGAAGCCAAAACCCTGCTGGTGACACCACCTGTGCAGCCAGATACCATCTGCACAGCTAATCCTATTTTCTTGTATGCCTCAGTAAAGATGTTGACAATTGCCTCAAGGTCTGCTTTCGAGTGAGCACACACTACAGCATCACCAGCATACTTGAGCTCAGTGATTCAGGTTGGGGTGGTCTTGCTTTTGGCTTAGAGTCAGCTGATGTTAAACAATTTACCAGGCATTCAGTAGTTTAGCTCCACTCCAACTGGAAGCTTGTTCATAGTCAGATGTAACATCACCATAAGGAATATCGAGATGAGTGTTGAGGCAATGACACAGCCTTGCTTAACTCCCATCTTAACCTCAAAGGCATCTGTGATAGATCCATTATTGAAAACCACTTCTCACACACTATCATGAAGCAGGCAAAAAATGATAATGAATTTCAGTGGGCATCCATACTTCAGAAGTATCCTCCACAGTGCTTCTTGGTTGACAGTCAAAGGCTCTTGTGAAGTCAAAGAAGGCCATGTAGAGAGGTTTGGTTTTTTTCCTGGCATTTTTCCTGCAGCTGACAAGCTGTGAAGATCATGTCAGTTGTACCTTCTGATACCCTAAACCCACACGGGGTTTCCAGGAGGAGCTCTTCAGCAAGTGAAAGGAGATGGTTCAGGACAGTTCTTGAAATGATCTTTCCTGTGGTGGACAGCAAGGCAATCCCTCTATAATTTCCACAATCAAACTTGTCTCCTTTCTTGAAGATTGTTGTGATCATGGAGCTGCTAAGGTCACCTGGGATTTCTTCATCATTCCAGATCCTTAAGATGAGGGCATGAAGCTGTGATGTGAGCCCTTCTTCCCCCTGCTTGAACATTTCAGTGGAGAATGCTTGTCAATGTCCTTGGTTTATTGTTTTCACTGATTAGCCTGCTTTGTCTGTACAACTTATCTAAGACTAAAAATCAGATGTGGGATTTCTCCCTGAACAAAGCTGGGATCCTATAGCCAAAACTGTTGTCCCACACGAAGTACCTGTGCAGTATCCAAACTAACACTTCAGTCTGGGACAGCTATAGCTAATTTAAGTTAATTGTCATTCAAACTGTGTATGTAAACAACTGCCCCAACTTGTTTTAATGAGACAAATCAACCCTAGATTAAACCCAATAACTTTTTTTAGCCTGAGAAATTTAACATAAATATACCCTTAGCAAAACTCCATCTAATACATAGATTTCATAGACATTAGGGCTGGAAGGGACCTCGGAAGATCATCGAGTCCAGCCCCCACCCAAAGGGCAGGAAGTCAGCAGGGGGTCATAGGATCCCAGCAAGATAAGCGTCCAATTTTCTCTTGAAGGTGTTCAGAGTAGGTGCTTGAACCACCTCCAATGGCAGGCTGTTCCAGACCTTGGGGGCTCGGACAGTAAAGAAATTCTCCCTTATGTCCAGCCTGAAATGGTCTTGCAGTAGTTTATAACCATTCGACCTCATCATCTCTTGGGGCGCTCTGGTGAACAAACGTTCCCCCAGATACTGATAGTCACCCCTAATAAACTGATTTGACTATGTGATTCATTATTACTAACAGTTTAAAACTAAAGCTGCCATACACTATGTTTGGTTTATCTTTATTAAGGCCTTCCTGTGTAAGGTCTCCTTTCAGGCCTTTTGTTCTTTTTACTTTGATCTTACTATTGGTTTAGCTGGAAGTAGCCACTGATTTCTTTATTTTGCTAACTAGCTATAGCTATAATGTCTGCAAAGGTTCACTCTGCGGCCACTCAGAAACAGGCTTTAAAAGGCCTTCTGCTTTCATCTCATATCTGTAGCTTGAGCTAGCCCGTTAAAAATAGCCAATGCTTTCAACACTACACACATACAGAAAACTAAGAACAAAGCTGTTCACTGAGTCAAGGCCTCTGAGCCCAGGGAAATCAATAGACACCTTTTCACCTGGCTGCTGTAGGAGTCAATGGACAAGATCCCAAAGATGATGCTGTAGTAATTTATTCCAGCCTCTCCAACATCCAGTTCAGAAAGTTTGGGTCAGCCAAAATTTAACCATGCTCTAATAAATGGGATAACACAGCCTCTGCACATCTTGCAAACAAATGCTTGAAAAGGTCTTGTCAAAAGTAACTAATTTTCATGAGTACAACTGAATATTGAAAAAAGCTGACTTGAAATTTGAAAGTGTAAGCTTTTCACACTGAAAATGTTATGTAACTTTAAGCTATATGCATCCAGTCTGATAATAAGCATGCCATCTGACCTGTATGTCCAGTCAGAACCCACTTCAGACTGGAGCATTCATTACTTTCAGTGAACTATATGCAAATCAATGGCAAATCAAAAATTACTCTCTGAAAGTATTTTTCAGATGATTTTGAATGAGGAAGACATTTGGAGAAAAGCTGTGAGCAATTAACAAGGAAAAAAGAGTTAAAACATGTTGAATAAATTCCTCATTATGAATTTCTTGCCTCTCCCTTGTGGGTAGCCTAGTCATAGGTAAAGTAGCTCTGGTTTATAAATAATTTGTGAAGACATTTTGGGTAAAAGGTAAGATATTTTTATCTGAAACTCTGTAAAAAAATATCTCGAAAGCCCAGGCTCTGTATAAGGGACAGATCTTGCTTTGAAAGGACTTTGATTTTTATTACACTCTGATGCACTATTAAAGCTCATTAAAGCATCTCTTTTTGTGCTAGCAGCAATGAAAACCATAATGGTAAGAGTCCCCTGGAGTCTGTGGTACAGATAAGCGGCATTGTTTTTCACTGAGATCAGCTTCTTAGGGGAACCGCTCACAACATAAAATGAAAGCATTCTGCCAATGCCAACCTGGAGGCCAGATTTCCTGATAATGTGCTTGCAGTAAGGACATGGCCCCTTCTGTACATAAACCCTTTAGCTGTGGAATACATAGCTCATGCTGGGGGCTATTGGTTATTTAAACTATTTCATTTTTGGTTTTTTTACAATATGTACAATAGAAGAAACATTCAGGTGATGCCACCTTTCCAATACATAGTCACAAGGCAAGGCGATGGATAATGCAAATTTTATAAAGTTTAACTGGCCATAAAGTACAGCCCTACTCTTTAAAAGTGACTCCTGAGGTTTCTACATTTGTTGCTCAATGACTGTAGCACATTTGCTCAATTTAAAAGAAAAACTTTAGTTTTGTAACTGCCAGTGCTGCAAACTCTGCTTGGAGTCTGGAGATTTAAGCTCAGTGCTCTGTTTGACTCATGTGTCATCACTGGTGATAAGGATTTTGCAAATAGAAGTTAGTGAGGCATGAAGAGAAAGTAGTTTCCTTTCCTGTAGCTGGATGAACTCTGTGTGGTGCCAAGACTCAAACCTTAGTGTCTGCTTTGCCCATTTAGCTTATGATGCAACACACAGATTGATCATTGAGTAAGCAAGTGTATGGGCAGTTTTTCTTTTTAAAGAATCACTTTTCCAATCATAGTTGCATGTGTTGCGATCACATAGGATCTCTTGGTCTCCACAAGATACTCCTAAGGCCACTGACAGATGTTCAGTTAAAAGTGCTATAGGACCTGAGGGGCAATCCCAACAACTGTGCCCTCTGCCATGCAGCATGTACATGACAGGGGGCACAAGTGAAGGATCAGGGGCCGGATCAGGGACCAGCCTAGTGAGGCTGGAATCATGATCCCGGGCTCCCACCGCACCACTAAGTAGCAAGACAGTGAGCTGATAAGGGCACCCAGCCTGGCATTGGAGCCCTTGGCTCCAATGTGCCCCTGAGGCTGGAAGACTTGATCAGCTGCTGCTCCCAGCCTTTAGGGTGCTAGCCATATGTGCAATTTAAGGTACAATGGGAACCAGCCACAAAGTTATTACACATAACATTGCGTAATAGTTATTACACATAACTTTGTGTTATTTTGTGTAATCACTTTATGGCTTATTCCTTGTTTTATCACACCATTAATAGCATTAACATGTTGCCAGGTTACTATGTAAGATGTGATTACTACATAAGACGTGAGGTAGAAAGGCTCCAAGGCTTCCTCTGCAATGAGGAATTCATTGATTTCAGGCTAGAAGAAGCCTCTAGGACTGTGGAGGAAGGACTGCCAGAGGTGGTGCTAGAAAAGGAAGAGGACATGGACTCCCAGGAAGGTGGAAGCTGGAAGCTTGTATCTTCTGGCAGCAAAAAGAAATTGTCATCCCCATGTACAGTGGTTTGCTTGGAGAACAGGTATGAAGCACTAGCAACAGAAGAAGAGCGCATTCGATTGGTGGAAGATGGTAGGCTAGGAATGCCCAAGGTGGGGAGGATTGAGACCACTGCCACGAAGAGGAAGCGATAGGTGGTGGTGGTTGGAGTCTCCCTTTGGCGGGGAATGGAGGGATCCATCTACCAGCCTGACCTGTTGTTCCAGGAGGTCTGCTGCTTGCCTGGAGCCCAGATCCGAGATGTCACAGAAGGATTATCAAGACTTGTCGGACCCTCTGACTACTACCCCAAACTGCTCATCCATGTGGGCACCCATAATACTGCCAGGGTGACCCTGAGCAGACCAAGAGTGACTACAGGGCTATGGGGGGAAGGGTGAAGCGGATGGTGGCTCAGGGGTCCTTCTGGCAGGCAGGCATACCACCTACAGGTGGTGTCGTCAGCAGGGATTCAGTTTCTTTGGCCATGGGATGTTGTTCCAAGAAAAAGGATTTCTAGGAAGAGATGGGATCCACCTGATGAAGAGATGAAAGAGCATCTTTGCAGGCAGGCTCACTAATCTAGTGGGGTGGGCTTTAAACTAGGTTCGCTGGGGAATTCAGAACAAAGCCCGGAGATAAGTGGGGAAGCGGGGGGCTTGGAGGAAGCAGAAGAAGGAGGAGGCAACAGGGGAGGCCTCATTCTTCCTGAGAAAGTAGGGCAATTGGCTAGTCACCTCAGGTGCCCGTACACGAATGCACGGAGCCTGGGAAACAAGCAGGAAGAATTGGAAGTCCTTGCACAGTCAAGGAACTATGACATCATTGGGATAACAGAGACTTGGTGGGAACTCACATGACTGGAGCACTGTCATGGATGGGTACAAACTGTTCAGGAAGGACAGGCAGGGGAGAAGAGGAGGAGGAGTCGCACTGTATGTAAAAGAGCCGTATGATGGCTCAGGTCTCCAGTATGAAACTAGAGATAGACCTATTGAAAGTATCTGGGTTAAGGGTAGAGGGGAGAGCATCAAGGATGATGTTCTGGTGGGTGTCCGCTATAGACCACCAGACCAGGAGGATGAGGTAGATGAGGCTTTCTTCAGACAACTAGCAGTAGCTTGCAGATCACAGGCCCCGGTTCTCATTGAAGACTTCAATCATCCTAACATCATTTGGGAGGGCAATACAACAGTACACAGGGAATCCAGGGAGTTGGAGAGAGTTGGAGACAACTTCCTGGTGCAAGTGTTAGAGAGACCAACTAGAGGCTGAGCTCTTCTTGACCTGCTGCTCACAAACAGGGAAGAATTGGTAAGGGATGTAGTAGTAGATGGCAACTTGAGCACCAGTGACCATGAGATGATTGAGTTCAGAAACCTGACAAAAGGAAGGACGGAGAGCAGCAGAGTAAGGAATCTGGACTTCAGAAAAGTAGACTTTGATTCCCTCAGGGAACTGATAGGCAGGATCCCCTGGGAGACCAGTCTGAGGTGGAAAGGATTCCAGGAGAGCTGGATGTATTTTAAGGAAGCCTTACTACGGGCACAGGAACAAACCATCCCAATGCACATGAAGAATAGCAAATGTGGGAGGCAACCAGCTTGGCTTAGCAGAGAACTCTTCAGTGAATTTAACCACAAAAAGGAAGCTTACAAGAAGTGGAAGCGTGGACAAACAATTTGGGGGGAATATAAGAATATTGCTCAGGCATGCAGGGATGAAGTCAGGAAGGCCAAGCACAATTGGAGTTGCAGCTAGCAAGGGATTTGAAGGGTAATGAGAAGGGTTTCTACAACAAAGTATGTCACCAACAAAAGTATGACATCAACAAAGTATGTCACCAACAAAAGGAAGGTCAGGGGAAGTGTGGGTCCCTTACTGAACAGGGGAGTCAACCTAATGACAGATGATGAGGAAAAGGCTGAAGTAAGTAATGCCTTTTTTACCTTTGTCTTCACAGACAAGGTCAGCTCCCAGACTACTGCACTGGGCAGCACACTTTGGGGAGAGGTGAGCAATCCTCAGTGATGAAAGAACAGGTTAGGGACTACCTAGAAAAGCTGGACATGTACAAGTCCATGGGGCCAGAGGCAAGGCAGCCAAGGGTGTTGAGGGAGTTGGCGGAGGTGATTGCAAAGCCACTGGCCATTATCTTTGAAA
>NW_005842560.1:29253-38427 GCF_000455745.1 Alligator sinensis | reverse complement strand
GTGGCCAGCCGATATCAAGTGGAGTGCCCCAGGGTCAGTCCTAGGGCTGGCTTTGTTCAACGTCTTCATCAACGACCTGGGCTTAAACTAGACCCTCAGCAAGCTTGCAGATGACACCAAGCTGTGGGAAGTAGTAGGTACAATGGAGGGTAGGGCTAGGATTCAGAGTGACCTAGACAAATTGGAGGATTGGGCCAAAAGAAATCTCATGAGGTTCAGCAAGGACAAGTGCAAGACTTTGCACTGATGACGGAAGAATCCCATGCACCGGTACAGCCTAGGGACTGACTGGGTGGGCAGCAGCTCTGCAGAAAAGGATCTAGGGATACAGTGGACAATAAGATGGATATGCACCAGCAGTTGCCAAGAAGGCTAACAGCATACTGGGCTGCATCAGTAACCGTATTGCCAGCAGATCAAGGGAAGCAATTATTCCCCTCTATTCTGCACTGGTGAGACCACATCCGGAGTACTGTGTTCAGCTTTGGGGTCCCCACTACAAAAAGGATGTGGACAAATTGGACAGTCCAGTTGAGGGCAACAAAACTGGTTAGGTGGCTGGGAGAAATGACTTATGAGGAGAGGCTGAGGGAACTGGGGGTTTTTATTTTGGAAAAGAGAATACTGAGAGGGGATTTGATAGCAACCTTTAACTACCGAAATAGTGGTTCCAACGAGGATGGACCTAACCTATTCTCAGTGTTTACATATAACAGAACAAGTTGCAGCAAGTGAGGTTTAGGTTGGATATTAGGAAAACCTCTCTCACCAGGAGGGTGGTGAAGCACTGGAACAAGTTACCTAGAGAGGTGGTGGAATATCCATCCTTGGAGGTTTTTAAGGTCTGGCTTGACAAAGCCTTGGCTGGGATGATCTACTTGGGGATGGACCTGCTTTGAGTAGGGGTTTGGTCTAGATGACCTCCTAAGGCCCCTTCCCACCCTAATCTTCTATGATTCTATGATTAACTGGCTAATCATGTGTTAAGTGTAACATCTGTCAGGGGTCTAATTGGTTTCTGGCCCAGCTCCTACAAAGGGGCACACTTTGTGGATATTACCCATGGGAGGGGAATGAGAACAATCCATTTGTCATTGTGCTCTCCCTTGCATTGAGAACTTAAGTCTTTCCTCACCACTGTTGATGTGATGGATCTCCCCTAGCAGTCTGCCCTAGAAAGCTGCTTAGACTTGTTCCAGGTTGGTCTTATTACTATGAATAGCTTAGTGGTGAGTTATGCTGAATTGTCAACAACACACAAGTGCAGTTGCACCCCACCTTTGATCCTTGCCCCATCCAAACTTTAGAACCAACACTCTAGGAGAGGCAGTGGCATTTCTATTCAGTCAGTGCTAAGAGAATCTATTGATTTCATGGCTCATTGTCATCTCCTTTATTCCTGTTAATCAATCTCCTCTCCACAGATGTTAAGGGCCCTCTCTCCTTTTTAATCGTCTTTGTGTTCCACTATTCAAACTCTGCTTTTTTTTGTTGTTCTTGTTACAATTTCGCTGTCTGTTAGCAATTCCTGGTAATGACTCTCTTCTCTTTCACAGCCCTGCAGACTGTTTTAACTCTAGCTAAAAACCTTAACTCACATGTGGTGGTATTAACTTGGGTATAGAAATAACTGACATAAACTGGAGATACTGTCAAGATGCTCAAGAAGGCTAGACTTTATGACTCTGAAGTAGAAATGTACATTTAACTATCATGACTACAGAACCATTGAAACAACATCTTTTGACTATTTTGACTATTTTTTTGCCTAGCCTGTTGTGGTTTTTTTAAACCTTAAATACAATCTAGCAAATGATTGCACATTTCAATAATTAGATTTGTATAAGACTAGCCCCCTAGCATATTAATAAAGCATCTAGTTTCAAACTGGAGAAAAATATGTGTTGTGTTATATGGGATGATGTACCACATCATCTGTACCCCACTTCTCAAAATCTTAGGTCTGTCCTTGGCCCCACACAATAGCAAACATGCATTTAGCTGAAATGGAAGGCTTGGAAAAGTTTTCCCACTCTGCTCTGCACATTGGGTTCTGCACAGCTTAAAGCACTGGACTCCAAAACTGCTTTGGAGCTATGTGAGACCCAGCTCTGGGTGTATGTGTGCAAAATTACACCCACCTCCACCACCAGTTCTTCACTGGCCTCACCTTAAAAAGTTACTGGCTACGGCCCCAACTTGATGTATCGTTCTGACAGTTTGGGATTGCAGAAACAATACCTTACTTCAACAAGGAAAGATAATGCAGAAGAAGCTATATTACCCTGAAGCACTCCAAATATTCATTTACGTAGAAGTCTCAGGGGCTGAAGTTGGCTGCTGTGTCACTGGACTGGCTCAGAGAAGGGGCGGTGATGTACCCCCTTGGCTTCAGTAGAAGTTGACTGCACAAAATGACTGCAAAACTAATTTCCCCTAAAGTCCTGTGCACCCAAAATTCCCCATTGACTTGGCTGGCAATTTTCAGGGCATAGCACAAACAGTTCTGTCTTCATGCTATTAGATAATGTGCTCGTATAGTTATTTATTGTACTCATAAACATTCAAAAGGTGATTTTATATTTCTTTCAACTGGAAAGACACTCAATCCCAACTTCATTTCAATAAATGGAAAATAAATGCCTTACTAATGAGCAATATTTGCCAAGAGTATCCTCACTACAAAGCTAAACTCAGAAACAAAATGGAATTAGACTTTACCCTTGTCTTTCTGAAATCTAAAATCCCTGTACTAGGAATCTTCTAGGACCATTCTAGGAACTAGAAATTCTAGGTACTAAAAAGATCCCAGTTGACCAGGTCTGATTTCTGTTTATACAGATAGACACAACTTAAATAATCCTAATGTGTTGGGAGGGGGAAAAGTATCTGAAAAAGCATCTTGTGACCAACAACCTCCTCATTAGCATTTGGACTTTATGGGCATGTCCCTACATGCAGGGGCATGCATTTGCTGCAGCAAAAATAGCCGCAGCACTAGTTTGTGCCACTGCTTTTTACAGTTGTGCACGCCCCTGTGCCCCCGTGTGCTGGAGGAGCCAGGGAGGGACCAGAGGAGGTGGAGGACTGAGCCTCTCTGCTGGCACATGCTCCTGTGGCGTGCACCATGCCACTTTTTTTTCGCAACAGGGGGTTGGGGGGGGCGGGGGGGAGGTTGCTACTGGGTTTTTTGGTAGCAAATTTGGCCCCTGCAGAGCAAATTTGCAGCTTGAAGCATGTTTTAACATGCTGGGCATGTGGTTTGTGGCACTGCAAAGAGGTTTGCAGTGCCACAAACTGCACATGCTTGCACATCAGCCTGTTTAAGCAATGCTTATTAAATGGCAGGAAGGAAAGATGTATAAGACGTACTATAACATAGCATTAAAGTTGAGAAATCAAAACAAGTCTGGAAATTACAAAAATGGAAGGACTGGATGTTAGGTTCCTGCTGTACCTCAAGCCAGTACAGGAGTCATCAAGGCTGCCTTGGTCTCTGAGCCTGCCAGTGCTGATCCAGTCCTGAAGAGACTAAGTTACATCAGCTGCAGTGGATCCCACACAGTCATTCCTAAATTCAGATGCCCCCTTGCTTTGGTGCAAAGGAAATCTGGCTCTGCCACCTCTTCTTGGTCACATCTCCTAAGGGAAGAATTGCTACTTAATGGAATATCCTATTACCTGCCTTACTGCTTCCAATGTAATATTAAAATGGCAGAAGTAATACATTTGGTTTATTTTACTGTGTACCTCTGTAAAAATAGAGGGTTTATTCTCACACCTAGTGACATTGATAGGAGCTGTGCTGTGTACTTCAATGGAAGTGTGTGAGATGTCATGTAGTCAGAGTCTAATCCCATCAACCTTCCTATAACTGTGTCCCTTTATAACAATTGTGTGAACAGAGATTTGCAGGGACTTGCCCTAATTCACTAGCTTGAATTTATGGTAGGAAAAATTAATAGAAAATACTGCACAAGCCTAATTCTATATTCTCTGCATCAGTGATTCTCAACCAGGATGCCAGAGTACCCTGTGGTGCCTTGAGATCCTGTCAAGGGTGCCACAGGCTACCACACAATGTTAGCACTGTTGGTGTGCAAACATGATTCACAAGATTAACCCAGTGTAGTCCAGCAGGCAGGCAAGGTTCTTTGGGTAGATGTGGTATTTTTTATTAGACTAACTAAATAGTTGGAAAAAAGTTCTGTGCAAGCTTTTGGACACAAACTGTGTTTTCAAATAGGAATCCATAGTGTTAAAAACATTCTGAGCTTTTTTGGTCTTTCTGACTTGTTTGCAAAAGAAAAAATTGCTCTATTATTTTTATGTAGTCAGAGAAAAGAGGGAGAACTAAGAGCTGGCATTTTCCAAGGGGTGCTTCAAGTCTCTCAAGAGGTGCCTCAAGTCTACTGAGTGGTTCCTTGAGTCTAAAAAGGTTGAACACCACTTGGGTGCACAAGAAAATGAGGCTCAGGTCCGAGTTAACATAACACTGTCTGAGTTAACATTACAATAGCAAATATTAACTTTGAGTGTTCTGATCGCTGCAGGCTTGACTTCTCAAACTTGGAGCTGAATTCATTTCTTGTATAAGCAAGCAAAACGCCACTGAAGTCATTTTGACCATTATTATTGTTATTTTTAATTGTAATTTGGTCTTTTAAAGAAAAATAAATGTCCCTGATTGTTGGAATTCAAATGACCCAATAAGCAATACAGCTAAAATGCCTTTATTAAATCCAAACATCAATAGCAATTGTACAGTTACTTTAAACAAATGCTGTAAAATACTACTATAACAAAAAGCTAACTATCCATTAGATAACAGTGTTACAATACTTATTAATAACTACACCCACACAATAATTACAATTACAAGCATTTCATCAGAATACTTACTGCTGGGCTAGCAAAAGAGATTCAAGTTCTCCAGAAGATCAGCTCACACTACCAAAGAGTCCATCTTTTCTGCCTGTCTCTTATCCCCCTCCATTTCTCATTAAATCATATTCTTCTGAGTTCAGATCTAACTGAGAAACTCACACATACTTATCTTGACTTTCCCACAAAACAATGAAACATCCTTCGCCCATTCCTGATGACATTTTCTCTGCATCTCCTAAGGATAATGTCTGATATATCAGGCTGGCACCATTTAACCCATCTTATTAGCATATGTATAGTCCTTCACACTCCTTTCTAATGACATTAGCCCTTCCGCAAATGATTGCCTGACTGATCTTCTGTCTCTCTCTTTCTTCTCAAATCATGTATTCCTGGAATTGTCATGCTTACACCCAGGCATGAATTGGGGTGTGGGAGAAGAGTGCAGTGGTACAAATTGCATCCCCTATTTGATTCCTGCTCCACCCAGATTTGATCCCTGCTCCATCCAGTGGCAGTAACATTTCTATTCAGGCACCAGTGAGGGAGTCAACTGACTTCATATCTCATTGTAACCTACCTGATTCCTCCTAAACTCTTCATCCCATAGGTGTTAACAACCCTCTCTCCTTGGTTGTTTGTCTAGATGTTCCACTAATCAAGCTATTCTTTCTTCTCAAATTCAGCTGTCTCTTAGTGGCTGCCAGTAAAGTAGTTCCTATTTCACTGCCCCGCAGACTGTTTTTTACTCCAGCTAAACACATTAACTCAGTTGTGGAAATAACTTTCAGCGAAGCATTGCATGCACTGTCAAGCTGCCCAAGAAGGCTAGACTTTGTTTTATGAATCTGAAAAAAGAGATGTACATTTAATTCTAATGACTGCAGAGCTAACGGAACAAAATATTTTAATTTTGTTCTTTGCCTAGCACGGTTTTTATACATAATTAATGCACATTCCAATAAAGTTATATTTCTTTCTGCTTTGATCTTAAACTGCATGATATAGCCCTGGCTTCATGCAATATTAGGAAAGTGTTTAGTTTCTTTTTAAAGAAAGAAGACAGGAAGGTTTGCCATCTCCACTTTGTGGATGGGCGAACGAGGGTTAAGCTCCTTGCCCAGAGTCAAACAGGAAGGCAGCTGCAGAGCTGGGAACCAAACCCAGCTCTCCTCACTGCCAGTCCAGTGCTTTAACCCCCGCCTGTCCTTCCGCTCCTCTCCTTCACCTCTTTCATTGTTTTTTTCTTTTTGGAGAAAAATATGAGTTGTTTTATAGGTGATGGTGCATTATATTTCTTAATTTGTCCACTAATATTTTAATTTTATGTGATTCCCTGATGTCAGGAAAACTCAAATATAAGACTTTATAGTATAATCTGAACTTGCTGGTATGAGCCATTTGCCCCAGTACTCAGTAGTAGGACTAGGGCAATTTGGCAGGGGGACCAAAAGTATCCTGTATGTTTCCATAAGGTTTTCCACAATCAGCTGCTGAGCAGTGTGAACAGCAGGTTGTCCCTCTGCCAGAGCATTCATCGTGCTCACTGTTGTTGTATTCTGTCTTTAGATACTGCCTCTCTTCCACTAGCTGGCATCTTTGCAGCCTTAAAAATAACAAAGAACAAGCTCCCCGCTCACAAATTTGTTTTTCAGGGAGCTGGAGAGGTAGGGTTCAGGTGGTGTTATGTTCCTAAATTCATTATTTTCCCTTCCAGCTGAAAGAGAGCAACAATCAAAGAAGAAACAAACACATCCTCCCAGAGCAGGGGTCAGTGAAATTTTGCAGCAGGGGGCCACTTTCATGGAGATTAACTCCAAACCCAGGCTACTTCCAATCCAGCAAGCACTGCTGGAGCCAAAATAGCATCCAGCATACCTCCCATCCCTGCAATGCTGCCACCGCTGCTTCTCTTAGACCCCCAAGTAAAGCCCCCACACTGCAGAAACATTGCCAAAACCCCTTGCCGCTGAAACACAGCAGAGGCCCCCCAGCTCCATGGGCTGGATAAAATGGCTCCGCTGCCTGGATCCAGTCCATGGACCTTAGCTGGCTGACCCCTGTCCTAGAGTATTTTACTGAGCTGTATGCAGTGAGGCTGTACAAATATCCTGCAGAATTTTTATTACAGACAGTGATGGGAGTTAAGGTAAACCACATTTTTCTTTATAAACTGAGCACTTTGACCCTGGACTCACAGGGTCAATAAACACAGACCTTCATGACACCTCTTTTCAGGGTGCTGCATTTTTTTTCTGAATGTGTCCAGTGCCGGGCACAAGAGGTGAAGGAGAGGAGCGGAAGGACAGGTGGGCGTTAAAGCACTGGACTGGCAGTGAGGAGAGCTGGGTTTGGTTCCCAGCTCTGCAGCTGCCTTCCTGTTTGACTCTGCGCAAGGAGCTTAACCCTCGTTCGCCCATCCACAAAGTGGAGATGGCAAACCTTCCTGTCTCCAAATCTGTCACTTGGATTCAGACTGTGATCCCGTCAGAGCAGGAGTTGCCCCTCCCCAGGGGTACGTGCACTGCCATTCAGCTCTCATCTTGGTTGGGCCTGTAGGTGCAACTGTAACAGCACTAGCAGCACACCCTGTGTCAGGGGTTGCTTGTTTGCTCATGCAGCAATGGGAGAAAAAAGTGCCTCTGCATCTCAACATTTCAAAGTCACCATTTCAAGCGCACCACTTCCAGTTGCTGCCCTGAGCTGCTCTTTGCTGGCGTTCCTTCAGTCTGGCTTTCAATTGCCTCTCCTTCACTGGCACGGTGAGCATGAAGGTTTTGGGCAGCTCTTCCTGGTCAGATCCTAGGCTGTGTACTCCTCTGACCAGCCCTCTACTTTGGAGGCAGTTAATCCCTCCCTCCTCCTTGGCAAGCTGTCTTCCCATCCCAAAGGTCTAGTGCAGCCTTCTCAGCTGAACAGTCATTACCTGTGTTGTGGTAGCACCTTAGGAGTCTTGGCCATGGACTAGGGTCCCATTGTGCTAAATGCTATCTTAGGACAAGCAGATAGTCCTCTGCCCCAAAAAACATACAGTCTGCCTGATTTTCTAGGAATGAGGCCAGGGGAAAGTGTCCGTCTTTCAGGTTTTTCTCCTGAGTGGTGCAGGATGCAGTGAGGAAGTAATTAGAGAGTTTCCATTTATGTCTGCTTTCCAGGATGCTATGGGAACTAGCATTATTATGGCATGGAAAGGAAAAAATGGAAAAGGAAGGTGGACGCCAAAGGACTGATTGTCAGGGTAAGTCCTCCCCTACTGCACCACTGTGCTTGAAGAGCTCCAGTTACGTTTCATCTCAACCATAGTGTAAGGAGCCCGGTCCTGGTAACCCAGAGCGTAAAAAGCACATGAGGGGCACAGGCAGCCCTGGTGTAAGTGCCAGCAGTTCTTCTGAAGTCAGTAAATCTGCAGCTACTTCTATAAACTTGATGTTCTGGGGACAGCGCTAGGGAATTAGCTGAACAGATAAGAGAGGAGGACAATTCTGCTCCGTGGATCCAATGGAGATGTCTACGGTAAGGGTAAAGTTTGTCTGTATGGGAGACAGAGCTTTCTGTGTTGAGACACTGGAGTGGACAGCCTCAAGAATCAAGGGCCACCACAGACTGCATCAATTCCCACTCCAAGTGTACAGTGTCCTCCTTCAAACTGCCTTCTCGAGCATAAATCCCAAGTAACACGCTCATAAAAACTGTGCACACCTCCCGAGACATAACACTTTACTGCACATTTTGGTATTGTTAAACATCTGGTATTGTTAAACATCTTTCATTAGTGATTTGGATGATGGGATCAAGTGCAGCCTTAGCAAATTTGTGGACAACACCAAGTTGGGTAGAGTTGCAGATAGAGGGAGACCAGGGGAGCAGGGCTGATAGGAGAGAGGAACAGGACTTAGGGACCACAGGAGTGGGAGTTTCTGGGGGGAACATGGGTTTATGGGGGCTGGGACTCATGGGAGGGGGGTCATGGGGGAGTGGAAATTTAGGGCATGACCACTGGGGACTGGGACTTCTGGAGACACAGGGGCATGGCTAATTGATGGTGAGCTATACAGGGCCATAAGGGAAGGGCTTCCAGCATAAAAGGGTCAGAGGGAAATTTCAGTTGGCAGCGTCCCCCCTATTTTGAGAGCACCTCTTCAAAGTACGTTCTGCCTGGTGTGACAGCTGGAGTCTGGCCAGATGTTCAGTTCCCCACAGTTGCTTTGTATCTTGGACATTGCTGACTTTTGTATTGTGGGTTCAGTTCACTGAGGTAGAAGCCATTTTTACAAAGAGGTTTCGTTA
>NW_005842560.1:21255-29222 GCF_000455745.1 Alligator sinensis | reverse complement strand
GCTGACAACACACATACCCATCACATTTTTCTTCTAGCTCTTTCTCTTTAACTCCACTTAAATCTTAAAGATTACACAATCTTTACATCTTTCCTTTCCAAGCAGAAAACACAGGCATTCAAATTTTTAATAAACTAACAATTTTCAATAAGTGTTTGTGGTGCCCTTCACAGTCTGTGAAATATCAGATTAGTCTCTGCTTTGTCTTGATCGGTCGGTACTGTAGTCTCCACATTGTCTCACCTGATCTGTGCTCTAGTCTCCTTCATGTTCTTCTCTGGTTCGGAGGCTGTTTGGATGTCCTTCCCAAATGTTCTTCACTTGTCTCCATTTCATATGATCTAGGAGCTACTTCATGGGTGACAACTGCCTCCTGCACCCATGCTCTGCCATCCTGCATTCATCCCTTGTCTTGGGGTAGCAACAGTTCTAGTTCTTGTGACCCCTTGTCATCATCATAAAGCTTTTGCTTAGATTTACCATGGATTTTATAAGCATTTATGTCAATTCGTTGTTTCTTATTGGTGGTAACAAAATTAGGCAGTCTTGTTCTAAGTTGCCTGTAAAATAATAAAGCTCAGCTGGCAAAAGGCCATGTTCCAAAGGAGATACTCTATAATTTAATAATGCCAAATAAGGATCTGTGTGTGACTCCTCTGCTTTGTTTAACAGCCTTTTTATTATTTTGACTCCTTTTTTTACAAGTCTGTTAGACTGTGGATATCCTGGGCTTTCTTGCTTGAGAACAGCAACTCATCTGAAAACTTTGATTTTTACTGCAGTCAAATTAGTAGTGCTTAATGTTTGGACTAGAGAATACAAACCAAGTCCATTAAGCAGCTATGTTCAAGAAGCACACAAGCTATGGCCAACGTGGTGTACAATTTACTTGTGTACTCCTACAAGGCTGGACCTCCTGTGTCCAGTTCTTGGCATATTTCGGTCAAGGTTTAAAAGTGCAATTACACCACTGGGTGGCTCCAGGAAGCTGAAATGGGAGTCCGAAGACTGGTGGGAAGTAGAAAAGGCTACTAAACTGGCTGCACCATTGGAGAAGACTCTGCATATGGGTGTCTCAGGCCACATG
The DNA here is from genome assembly GCF_000455745.1 of Alligator sinensis. NCBI lineage: Eukaryota > Metazoa > Chordata > Crocodylia > Alligatoridae > Alligator > Alligator sinensis. The sequence continues at coordinate 28,135 of NW_005842560.1, read as the reverse complement.
CCCTGTTTTTACAGTCCATCCTTATCAGCAGTGCAGTATTAAACAACTACACCCCATTCAAACTTCTGGCTCCTAAAGACCTAGTCTGACGACTCAGGAATTGACACTCTCCAGGGGCAAAGTCTCCAGGCCCAGGTCTCTGTTCTTTGTAGTTCTTCACCATTTATACTTTCTTCACGGCAGTGAGTGGGAAATTCTGATTTGGTAATATTTCCTATCTGATTGCATTGATGTAAATGATTATTCCCAGCACAATGTGTTTTCTACTGGTGTCCATCTGTCTGAACAGCAATACATTTCTTTCATTTCTTTCAGACCGGCATCCTCACTTCATGGGAGATGGGGATGGAAAACATATTTGTTCCCAAGTTATAATGCTGAAAGAAAGATGCAACCCATGGCTTCATCATATAGCATAATCTTAATCTTTTACAGTTCAGGAGCTGAACCTTTTTATGCCATAATTTGTCTTGTCAATTGTGATAATAACCACCACTGAGATCCTTTATTATGCATGGCAGTCTTTTTATTTTGAACTCAGAGACACTACAGCCAGAGTGCAGAAGTCCTTGGAAAAATGATTAGCGTGCACTGGGCCATCTTAAAGGATGTGCAACCGCATATCAGTTTCAGACTTTAAAGTAGCCGGCCTCAATCCTTCTGACATGCTAACAATCACTCTTAATGGGTTCACTACTTTAGTATAACGTTGTCTCAAATAAGCATGACTCACTGATTGCTTCATTCATGTGTGGCCAGTAGCTCTGTTCATATTGAAAAGGACACATTCACTTGGTTTAGGCCCTTAATTTGGATAGGCCTGATGTTTTTTTTAAAGCCAGAATTTCACAAGACCACATAGAAAGTTTATGCACGTCAGACAGAACTTCTTTTTTTATTACTGCTGCGCCCCTGTAGGCCGGAAACCCAGAACTTATGTATCCCTTCAAAACTTGCAGTGTTAAGCAGTGAACTGCTCACTGACTCCTCATTCACCCTTTTCAATATAGATTTCCTGTAGCTTCACTTCTTCTTCAAGTCAAACCTAGTGACCATTTTACTCCTGAATGTATTTATTTGGCATACGCCTGCTGATTATCCCTCCTGGAGGAATCTCTTCTCGGTTGAAAGAACAAAGTGGGGAGATAAAAACACCACCAGCTTTCCCCCCCGCCCCCCCATCACCTCTTATGCCCCCTCTTTTCTCTATTTGAGATGTGATTTGCTGAAGCAACTGCTTTTGCTGTCTTTTATAACAGAGCCCTATGAATGGCTCATACAATGTTTTAAGATGCACTGGAGTTCTCTGCAGAGAATGCCTTCTCTGTTAATCTTTTTTTTTTAATTGAAATTAAATTCAGCAATTAATAAAGGCCCTGTGCTGATCACAGACAAAACTGACAGATTTCGTGGGTCGGTCATGATAAAAATATCATTATCTATGGTGCTTATCACAACTCCTGGAGAAACCCTACAGAGAGTTTTGCTAATTGTGCCTGGTAGAAAGGAGCTCTGAAGAACTGTGGTGAACAGCCATAGGATCTCAATTGTTAGCGAGAGCCAGCCCAACCCTGCTCGCACTGGAAGGGTGAGAAAGTGGTTTATCTTCTCCGCAGAGCAGCTCAAACTCCACACCTTTCCCTGTGCACCAAAAAACTTCCTTCTCTTCACTCCAGCCCTGCCTTAGAGTCTACATCTTCCTCACCAGTGATCAGGATTCCTGTTTGAATAGACTACTCTCTCCCACTTCTCCCCAAGGAGAGCTGCAAAAACAGCTGAGCAGATGATGGGAGAGACAAGGGCTCTGGAAAGCCCCAAACCCTTGGAGCTCCAAAGCAGCCAGCTTCGGCTGCAGCCACGAACAATGTAGGGCATGCTGCCACCTTCCCCACCCTACAGTGGCCCTCCTCCCTTGGGGAGCAGCAGCAACAACGGGGGCAGTCCCAACTGCATGGGAAGGTTTAAGAAGTCCCTGCTCCTCACTTGCCCTTCCCCAAAGCAGCCACCTCCCTGTCTCCGTCTCCCTGCTATTGTGTGCTTCCCTTTTCTATCCCCCTCTGCCTTCTATCTCCTTCTCTCGCCTGTTCCTCTTCATATGCATATTTACAGCATGCACCTTTTTCCCAAAAAAATCATCCCTCCAAAAGTGGAGCGCATTTCTCAAGTAGAGAGGATGATTTTTTTTTGTCAGAATAAAAGTGTGGAGGAGTAGAAGCATGGAGACCCTGCTGCAAAACGGTTGCAGGCAGAAGCGGCAGAGTCCAGTGTTAACCCTTTCACAATTGCTCTCAGCTTGCTGGATGAGAGAGAAGCTGGCTGGCATTTTGCAACAACCTCTCCATGAGAAAAAAAAAAGACAGCCCTAGACCATGACTCTGGAAAGATCTTTTCTTCTACATTCTGCCTTCCGAAAACAAGTTGCATGTCTTATTTAGGGGAGTGTTATCTGAGAGAAAATGTGGTATTCTTTCCTTTCCTGCCATTCCTGTCCTCCGTTTCCACTCAAAAAGCCCCTCCAAAAAACCCAAATACGATATTTTATAGTACAAATGAGAGAAAACAATGACCTTTTTTGAGTCACCTTCTCACCCACCCCTTGGACCTCTCTTCTTGGGTGTTGCATTCCTTTTTCTCCAGCCTAGTCTGAAACTGGCAATGGCTCTTCACCCGTGCTTGTACATCACCAGCACATATATTATGTAAAGTATGTTGTTAATCTATCATGACAATAATCTGCCCCACCTGGTGCTCATAGAGAGTCATGGAGATATTACACGTGCATAGATAGATCTGGGGACTTGAACATCATCTCATGATAAGCTAGTTGCTAGTTGATCCAGGACGTAGTGCCACTTAAAGCAGTGGAATTGCTCCAAGAAGGAATCTGGCTCTGTCTCAGCTTTGCCTCACTTAAGGCTCTAGTTTGCATTGCAGTTAGTGGGAGTTTTGGATGGGATCTGTGAGTACTCTGGAAACATTACTAAAATAGCAACATGCCAGTCTCTGAGCCCCATGTGGGCAGACCCCTCTGTATGCAAACCACATATTTAATGCCCTGAATGAAAGTTTCTTCTGCTGCACAGCACTGTCAGACTAACTCCACTCCTTTACCTGGCGTTTGCTTTGCTGTTGCTTTTGTATCTCATCATAAATTAGCCAATCCAGCTCCCTTTTGCTATTCATGACACAGCTAAATGGCAAATATTTTTCTATCATCAGGATCAGTAACATCCTTTATGAAGCTGATTAGTCAGTGTGGGCTCTTTATTTCCCAAAGCAAATAAAAACGGGTGATTATTTGTGGTCTGTAAATGGGAGTATGGAAACTCCATTAACTGCAGAATAATATGCTGGCTTGCTCTGATTATTCCTGGGAGGAGGTCATTGTAGCATCTTGCTCACTTTTAACTCTTTTATTCTAGTACTTGAATTGTACAACAATATATAGAAAAACCTAAGGCACATAGACAGACACATGGGACATGCCGCACTGGTTCAGGTTTGTCTGCTGCAGTGTCTTATATTCAACAGAGGCTAAAACAAAATGCTTCAGAGGAAGGGACTAGAAACTGTATGGAGGACAACAGTGGAGTCGCTTGCACACACATTTCTTTCTGATCTACTATTGGACTGTGACAATGGGCCACCTCCTTGTCCATGTTGTAGTCTTGTGTGATCCACTAAAGTGTGGAGGGTCACTATGGATAGGGACAGAAGTTACACATAAACTGGTTTAAGTGATCAGAAACTGGTTTAAACCTGTAACAGAACAGAAGCTCAGTGCATACAAACTACTTTCAAAGTGGTTGAAACTGGTTTAAGATAAACCTGGCTGAATGCAGTATCAGACCTAACTGATTTGGGTCAAACTGGTTTATGAAACTTCTGTCCCAGACCCCTTCCTGGTTCAAGTTAAATCACAGTCCCCCACCATCCCAGCATGCTTTCCAGCCCTGAGGGGTTAAACACCCCTTCCCCCACTCAAATTTACTGCTGGCTGTGACTATGGATTACAAATCCCAGGGACACCTGGAAGCAGGAATAGGAAGTGATGAGCAACCCTGCAAAGTGCTGCTGTTTTAAGTCTGGACTGCAAATCCCAGTAGGAAGAGGAAGTTAATACACAGACAGAGAGCCCTGCTGTAGCACCCCCCGACTTCCCCCCGACTTCTGGCCTGAGCCACTGCAGGCATGTGCCTGCATTTCCTGAATCAAAGGTAAATGTCTGTTCACTTCTGTTTCGATTTCATCTGTGCAGTTTAGACTAACCTGAAAAAACTGAATCGATTCAGCCTCAGGCTTTTTGACTGTCTCTATCTAGCCTATAGTCTCTGTCAACACAGCAAGCTCACTGTGCCCAGCAGCAGTATTTTCAAGCGTGCTGCATTACCCCATTCAGGCTGCCTCTTAAACCAGAAGCGGTGCGGTCATATCTGTGTGGCACCGTTGGTAGGATAATTAGCATGGGGCAAGAGGGGCGGTTGTTTAGCACGAGTAATTAAGCATATCCATAGCACTGAGCCAGTGCCTGTTGCACTGCAGACCCCAGGGAATAACACATCATGCTTGAGGACACTGTAGCTGGACCTCCAGATGTTGCAGCTGGGTTATAAGGACCATAAACTGCTTGTCCATGAGACATATGAGTGCCATGCATCACAAGGCAAGCAGCCATTCACTATTCTAGCTGTCAGTCCTCATTTGTCTTTTACTGCTCTTCTACCTTGGAAGTTAGACTGATGTTTTTTCCTCTGCAGCTGTAATCTTTTAATTAGAAGCTCGGTTTTGGAGGTGATTCTGAACATGGCCTGTTTATGACTTGCAGCTCTAAAGGTACAAGCCCCTTCCTGTTTAATCTCAAGGCCACGCTGTGTTAGCTTGAAGCCAGCAGCAGCCATGTCCTCGTTGTGGTCCAACCACTAACTGGGTACAGACACACGCACACTGTGTTCCCATCCCTGCTGGTGATTCTGTGGAGCCTGAGGCATCACAGGAAACTTTTCTACCAGGTGGAACCCGAGTAGAATTTTTTTTGGTGTAATACTTTTACTTACCAAAATAGCACAGGCTCTGACAGACTGAGATGATCTGAACTGGATGTTCAAGGAATAATGCTCAAGCCTCAGGCAAAATAAATTAATAAATAAAAGGGATTGGAAAAAAAATAGAAACGTTTTATTTTTTACACTCTTTAAATAAACCATTACAATTTTAAGAGATATTTTGAGCCCAAATAGAGCTGAGTTTTATTTTAAATATGTTTATAATTAAAAAAAAAAACAACCCTCCTGAGGATGAACTATTTTGACTCCTTCCCCCTCAAACTTTACTTTTTTTTGTATTTCACATCACCCATAAGTGATGTTGTTTTTTCCTTTGCCTTCATTTGGTTTAGCCAGTGAGCTAACAGTCAGCAACTGGTCTAGCTACACCCCTAGAGAGGGCTGTGGGAGCTTCTACTGCCTGTGAAAGGAGTTGCCCACAGAGCTTTGGTTCATGGGTTAATTGACCTCCTAAAGGAAATGAATGAGAATTGATTTCTTTTGCTCGGATGTTTTTTCTCGTGTTACTCTTCCGAAATTGCAAATGCCCTTGGAATAATCAAGCTTTCTCACCCGTGTAAATAAAATGTTCAAACATCAGCTCAACATTGCTCCCACAGGCAGTGTAGGAAGTGATTTTTATGGCTCAGCACTTAGCGCTACTGCACAGGCAGGCTCTCAGATTGAGTTGTTTAACCTACCCCTTACCTGCAAAGCTGGAACCAACGCATTTGGCCTCAGTGGCTATAAATTGCAACCAGTCAAAGGCCCATTTGTCATGTCCTATCTTCTTGTACTCAGGCTACTGCTACGCCATGCCGAAAAGGTAATTGATTTCTGTGTCTTTCAAGTTGTGAACATACATAAGAAGGCATTTTCAGACAAATCCTTGGAGAAACATAATGTGTTAGTCAAGTTATCCATGAGGGGTCTGATATTTAAAAACAATTATCTGTCCCTAATAAAAGGGATTGTTAGAGAGAATGAAGTTTGGCTTTAAGGTAGTTTTCGGGAACTTGACACCACTTTTAATTGCAGTGTTTATATGTCACATAAAGCTGGTGATTAGACTGATGGCTGATCTGCACACCAGAATCTGGTCATCTTGTCAGGCCTCTTGTTAAGCCGTGACGTCCTGGGAAAAAGGCAGGCAATGAAAGCCAGAGGAGGCAAGGGGAGTCCTAAGACCCTGGCTGATGATGTAGCCAGAGTGATGAGGAGAGCAGTGGTGAAGAGGAGCCTGAGGACTGCATATTAACCCCTTATAGGCAGCATTTGGTCCATGGGCTGCCAGTTGGTTAGGTGATCGAGGAAACGTGATAATCCTCCGATTATTTGTTCAAACATTTCTGAGAGCCAGGGGGACATAACTGGAGAAGGTGGCCCACAAAAAATAAAGACCCCACAACTTCACAGGTGTAATCACTAGTGATCCTGGTTTTCTGTGATTAAAAAAAAAATCCCCAATTTTTGGATAAAAAATAACCCCAAATCCACATTTTTCCATTATTAAAATGAAGCACCACTAGATAGATAGATAGATAGATAGATAGATTAGTAGTGTTTCATTTTAATAATGGAAAAATGTGGATTTTGGGTTACTTTTTTAATCCAAAAATTGAGGATTTTTTTTTTATCAGCGAAAACCAAGATCCCTGGTAATCACAGGGATTCCCATTGTGCTTATGTGCATTGTTCTAAGATATGCTCTTGAATTAATATCCTTTGTTCGACAAAGAAAATATAAGGGGAAAGAGATGGCTATGATAAAAAACTTAGAGGCAGAAATTATCTCAAATCATTAGCTCCACTCTTAGACCAAGAGAAAGAGAGATTCA